>NC_060130.1:976772455-977075486 GCF_021461395.2 Schistocerca americana | reverse complement strand
GTCACCTTACACTTGTTCTTACCATGCAGCCGGCAAACAACACACGACAATCTCCCATTGTATTTACACGCCAGGACATTTTAGTAACGATGAGAATGCATTTCACGGAATCTATCCTTGTACTACTGTTCTTACATGGAGTTTGTGATTTGTTAGTTTTTATTCCATATTACTTATATTGCCTCTCATCTTTATCTTATTTTCTACTTAGAAAGCTGGACTGAAGCCGTTTTCACTTATTTGATCTATTACATTTATTGCCTTTAGTTTTACTGGCAGCCTAAGATGTACAACAGTCACACTGTTTTGGTTTTTTTCAAATGGATTTACTGTAATTTGGTGCCGTCATAAAATTCTTTGTTTTGGATGGTTTATCGCCAACAGATACTTATCTGATGTCGGTGAACGTTTATAAAAGTGTCATCTTTCGCCGGCCAGAGTGACCGAGCGGTTCTAGGCGCTTCAGTCTGGAACCGCGCGACCGCTGCGGTCGCAGGTTCGAATCCTTGGGCATGGATGTGTGTGATGTCGTTAGGTTACTTAGGTTTAAGTAGTTCTAAGTTCTAGGGGACTGATGACCTTAGATGTTAAGTCCCATAGTGCTCAGAGCCATTTGAACCATTTTCTTGTCATCTTTCGGTTTTAAAATTTATGAACTGAGAAGCCGAACGGGAGTGGGGCTGTACCTCTCTTATAGTTGATCCTCGTGACAAACGTCCCAAAAGTGTTACACTGTTGAAAATATGCAGAAATTGCTGTGCGTGGAATTGTACAATAGTGTATGAAATAGCTGACGCTGTAGGCGTATCGGAAGGCGGATATAATACAAATTACAAATCGGAATGTTTTGTCTAAGATGAGTTGGGGAGAGTGTTGTACCACGGAAAACTTTTCAGTTGTTAGACTCTAGTCTGCCCTGTAATAAAACCTTGTTATATTTTCTAATCGTTTTCTGAAGTGACAGAATTTACTTCACGTGTGCTGCATTCTTTTTCTCAAGTTACTAAAATTTCTCTGGAGAAAACGCTTTTTGCTAATGTCAACAACTGTTCCAAGGTACAACATGGTCATGTACCTAGGAACAAATATTCTATTCAAATTTAAAAGTGTTAGAATCAAGATCTTGTCATTATTATGTTTAATAACTTTTCTGTTACATTATTATTCTACTACACCAATAATCACTATATGACATCCAACTAAGAAGTATCCTCAAAAACCAGTTACGAGTAAGAACCATTTAAAATAGAAGCTATAAGAAACTAAGACAAATCTCCATCACCTAATATAGACGTTGAAGAAACTCAGTTCATTTACCAAAGTGATGCGTTCTGTGGTAGAAGACCTTCCGTTTGAAGGTATAAGATACCAACTGGTACGTAACTTTTTAAAAATATGTATATAGATTTTTACTCAGTATAGAAACATGCAACTGAAGATTAACAGTATCCTTCGAATGCCTTTAATATCTCATATAGCGTTTAAATGTGTAGAACTCGTAATACTTACAAACACTGTACAAGTCACACCCTCATTTCCCACAAAAAAAATACGTTAGAAAATGGCGAAAACGGCTTGTGATGTTTTCTAGTGCACATTCCTTCATGTGATTAGAAACACAGTCACAAAATTAATACCCCAACCAGGATACATCATATGTTCGTAGGCACACTGTCCTTGAAGTACATCACTCTTCACCACTGCATTTCTTAATGCTGGCCTCAGGGATGTGCGGAAACCAGTTTATAACCGTGAGTAGTTTTATAAGAAAGCCACTTAACTCTGAACACAGATTTGTTACTTGGATTCATAATTCTACCTACAAAATAACAATCAGTCGAAGCAGTTTATTCAGAACTGGAGTCGTATGAACACAGTTTCCTTTTTCAGATAGCGTGTCTCTTGGTTCTCTAAGCTGTTGCTTATTACATTTAAAAAATAACTGTTTTAATGAGTCTACTGAAGTTCTGGATTGCAATTTTACATACCTAGGCCTCTATATTATATGGCATATCAGTTTTCCTTCTGACACGAAGCTGTAGTAACTCTGGATTTACGACTATCTGTGATAATTCCGAATTCCAAGACAAAGACCTCCTGCCATGCTGGTTTACGTATTTTATCTGTCGATTCACCCACTGCCATTAAAGATGATGCAGGCGTTATATATCTTGTTTTCTTGTACCATTAAATGTAGAAAAATGGCAATTGAGGCTTAAATATCTGGTAACTGTACATTATATACATGGAAATATAGCAGAAATACTCACGAGTAAATAACGAGTTCCTTAGTGTATGTTCTATTTTAAACGTTTAGATAACTTTCGAAGTGACTTTTGACTAGAAGAAAGAAATGAATTCAGATATAAACTGACAATATAATTTTATCACGTTAATGTTATGGAGAGATACGTGCTAAAAATATCTGATTTCGTTTCGGAAGTGGCACGAACAATCATTCCTTTTTCTCGTAACAATAAAAAAATTACTTACTTGACGAGCTTAGCCAAAGTGGCGAATAAGAATGAGCTCTACTTAAGACCAGACCGCAGCAAGGGCTAGGCGACGAAACACCTAGAGGCAACTCGGCTGCTCAAAAGTTTTTCCTGTTAAGTGTATTTAAAACCCGAGGAGTTAATTGAAAAAAAAGTGTTCCGTAAGTGCGGAATTCATTCCACAGCTGCAGCTGGCCTGTGAGAACTAGTTCCAGATTCCTCGGTGAATTTGTTACATTTCCCTCTATTACTTTTTCATTAGACTTTACGTACTGTAGACGCAAAACTCATGACACTTTTCGGCGACTTTAGTACTCCGTGAACCAGCGGCGTGCATTCCAGCGTGGCGTGACTTAGTAGGGCAAGTACTCGAGAACTCATTTTTATAGCCTGTCTTTGTTTGTGGTTGAGATTTGGAGGCCGTCCTGCAGGCAACTCATTGTAGGTCGATTAACGTAACTGAATACAGAGTGGCTGACGCAGAGGTGACTGAGAATTACACACTTCCTGTACTGGCAACAGTAAGAGGGTAAGGGAGGCACTTGGTTCGGCATGGGTTTTACATTCACTTGCAGTTGTTACACGCATCAAAAGAGTTTTCCATCACCACGCTTCCGAGAGTTCCGGAACCTGTACAGAAAATTGCAATAGAGATCAACATAAACATCATTTACGCCCTTTTTATTGTTCATGTAAACCACACATTGCATGTTGTACCACCATACAGGGAGACCTTCAGAGGTGGTGGTCTGGATTGTTGTACACACCGGTACCTCTAATACCCAGTAGCACGTCCTCAAGCATTGATGCATGCCTGTATTCGTCGTGGCATACTGTCCATAAGTTCATCAAGGCACTGTTGGCCCAAGTTGTCCCACTCCTCAACGATGATTCGGCGTAGGTCCATCAGAGCGTTTGGTGGGTCACGTCGTCCATAAACAGCCCTATTCAATATATCCCAGGCATGCTCGATAGGGTTCATGTCTGGAGAACGTGTTGGCCACCCTAGTCGAGCGATGACGTCATCCGGAAGGAAGTCATTCACAAGATGTGCACGATGGGGGCTCGAATTGTCATCCATTCATACGAATGCCTCGCCAATATGCTGCTGATATGGTTGCACTATCGGTCGGAGGATGCCATTCACGTATCGTACAACGTTACGGCGCCTTCCATGACCACCAGCGGCGTACGTCGGCCCCCATAATACCACCCCAAAACAGCAGGGAACGTCCACCTTGCTGCACTCGCTGGACAGTGTGTCTAAGGCGTTCAGCCTGACCAGGTTGCCTCGAAACACGTCTCCGCCGATTCTCTGGTTCAATTAATTTGCGACACTTATGAGTGTAGTGATGCCGATCCTGAGCGGTCCATTCGACATGTTGTTGATCCCGTATGTACCGCGCTGCAGGGTGTTGTGGTTGCAAAGATGGACCTCGCTATGGACGTCGCGAGTGAAGTTGCGCATCATGCAGCCTATTGCGCACAGTTTGAGTCGAAACACGATGTTCTGTGGCTGCACGAAAAGCATTATTCAACATGGTGGCATTGCTCTCAGGGATCCTCCAAGCCATAATTCGTAGGTAGAGGCCATCTACTGCAGTAGCAGCTCTTGGGCGGCCTGAGCGAGGCATGTCCTCCATGTCCGAACAACATCGCTTTGGTTCACTCCGAGGCGCCTGGACACTTCCCTTCTTGAGATGCCTTCCTGACCATCTGGGCATGGTATAACTACAGACAACAGCGTATTTCGTTACAGGTTGATTTTGTAAGTGCGAAAGCGTCACGAGGATGCTCCACGAAATCCAGTGGCAGACGCTGGGTCTACTCGAAAAATTCCTTAAGTATACGTTCGCAGAAGAGTCGACCGATTTATTGCTTCGTCTGTCGTTTATCTCACCAAAAGACGGTCAACATAAAATCAGACAGATTCGATTCCACGGGGAGACTTACCATAAACAGTTCTTCCCCCGATCCACATACGGCTGGGAGCGGAAAGTGGGGAAGTGACGGTGGTACTAAAGGTAGCCTCCGTCACACGTCGTAACGTGTGTAAGTAGGCTGTTTATGTTTTCTCTATGTAAGTAGGCTGTTTATGTTTTCTCTATGTAAGTAGGCTGTTTATGTTTTCTCTATGTAAGTAGGCTGTTGAAAATCACTGGCTGTGCTGTGTGCAGTCTGTGGCTGCTTTGCATTGTTGTAATACTCGCCATTGTAGTGTTAGGCAGCTGGCTGTGAACAGCGCGTAGCGTTGCGCAGTTGGAGGTGAGCCGCCAGCAGTGGTGGATGTGGGGAGAGAGATGGCGGAGTTTTGTAATTTTTCATGAACTGATATATTTATATATGATGATATCAAGGTAAATACATTGTTTGTTCTCTATTAATATCTTTCATTTGCTAACTATCCCTATCAGTAGTTAGTGCCTTCAGTAGTTTGAATCTTTTATTTAGCTGGCAGTAGTGGCGCTCGCTGTATTGCAGTAGCTTGAGCAGCGAAGATTTTTGTGAGGTAAGTGATTTGTGAAAGGTATAGTTTAATGTTTGTCAGGGCCATTCTTTAGTAGGAAATTTGGAAAGTCAGATTGCGTTGCGCTAAAAATATTGTGTGTCAGGTTAAGCACAGTCATGTATAATTGTTCAAAGGGGACGTTTCATATGTCGACCCTTAGCCTAGGATACCTCACTGGAATCTTCTGATTTTTTCTTGTAGTTTGTGTAATTAGTGTAGATTTTGTTTATTGCTAGCGCGTAACTGTAGAGAGAATCTCCTTTGTAGTTGCAGTCTTTCATTGTTGTACAGTAAAACAGTTGTGGCATGCATGTAGATTTGCACCAAGTATTTCGCAGCTGCCATTAACTAGATATTATTTTCAGTGCTATTTTAATGTGTTCTCTTATTTTTGATCTTCAAATTGTGTTTTTCTGTGTTGTCGTGTGAAATACTGTGACAATTATGGCGTGTGAAAAACGTAATACTAGGCTCCAAAGTAAACTGAGAAATGACAGTGAAAATGAAAGCAGTGTGTTAGCGCCACCGAGTAATGAATTAACTGATGTTCAAAGTAGTAATTTGGTAACTGTTCATAGGGAAATGGAGCAGGCGGCAAACAATGGCGTGGACAGTGAAACAATTAGTGAAGAGGGACGCATTATCGATCGATCGGTCGGCAACAGCTTGCCTCAGGAATCGGGAATGACAGGACACAATTTTGCGAATACTGTAGACTCAGGTTTTGGGTTCTCGCCGTTTTCTCAAATAAGTCAAGACACATTTTCTGCATGTCAAAATGTCAATGTTGCCGGTGCAAATTCACTGCCGAAAAGCACTGAGGAACATGTTTCAGACACCAGTGCATTGTTATTACAGTTAATGCAACAAATGGGACAAAAGCTACAAAAGTTAGACACAACACTTGAACAAAATCAGAGACAAACACAGCAAAAGCTTGAAAAGTTAGACACAATGGAACAACACCAGAGACAAACACAGCAACAGTTAGACACAGTGGAACAAAATCTCAAAAAGTTAGACACAATGGAACAAAATCTTCAAAAGTTAGACACCACACTTGAACAAACACGTGAAGATTTAACTAGTGAGTTACATAACATTGAATCGAAATGTCAAAAAGTCTGTAATGACGTAAAATCACAAATTTGTGAGCATTTCCAACCTATTTTTTCGCGGCATGAAAATGCATTACAGAATCATGAAGCAGCCATAAAAGAACTGCAAACTATTTTTCATGAAAATCACAACACCTTGCAAGCTAAAATTGACTCAGTTGCATCTACCGATTCGGTTACGCAACTTGCAAAAACTCAGGAAAACTTAAAGGTCACAGTAGACACGATTGCAACACAAATGGACACTCTGAAACTTGGTTCAGAAAAACATACAGAGGAAATGATTTCACTATCGGATAAAGTAGCCGAACTTTCAGATCAGTTCACTAACTTATCTACAAAGGTAGATGATGATCTGAATGACACAACACCTGTAGCCTTCACTGACACAGAAGAGTATGAACAAATTAGGAAATTCAAACAAAATCAGAATCAAATTAATACACAACACCAAAGAGAAATCCGGGAAGTACAAGATCAGCTGACACAGGTAATACAAGAATTACGTAGTTCAGAAGACACTCGCGCTCCAACACGGGAAGAGGAACTTAGAAATACGCAAAAGCCACAAAATAATAACACAGGGCATTTCGGTAATTATGAAAGAAATTGGCAATGTGCACCGAATTTTGAGATGGAACCGCCGACACGACGTAACTATGACCGATATGCGACTCGCCGACAAGACGATTTTGACTATAAGCTGTTCATTACTACACGTAAATTCAAAACATTTAAGAATTCTGGCAACGACATTCATCCACAAGCATGGCTCCATCAATTCTCTCATTGTTTTCCTCCCAACTGGTCATTGGAGCACAGATTAGAATTTATGTGTGGCTACTTGGAGAATGAACCAGCTGTAAGAATGCGATCGGTAATTCACGATTGCCACAGTGAAGGAGAATTTTACCATGCCTTCCTCTCAGCATATTGGTCTCAAGCCACACAAGACCGCGTAAAACATGGCATCATAATGATGAAACATTTCGAACAATCTGAATTCTCCAGTCTTGTGAAATATTTTGAAGACATGTTGCATAAGAATCAGTATCTTTCAAACCCATACAGCCCCTCAGAACTCATCCGCATTTGCTTAATCAAACTGCCTGAACATTTACGACATATTATTTTGGCAGGACGTTGCAAAGACGACATTGAAGCATTTCAGGGACTCTTACAAGAATTAGAAATTGACACTGACAATCGCGGAACGCGAAACCAGGAACACAGCAATTACAGGTCACATCCGTCGCAATTCCGCGATGAAAGAAGTAATAACTTTACACGACAAGGCTATTCTCACAACACAAATCGTGACCAAAACAGACACCACCCGTATGACAACCGTTGGCAGAGTAGTAATAGTTACAGAGAAAGATCGCATTTCCGTAGAAATGAATATGACAGAGATAACCATAGAAATAGACAATATGGTAACCAAAACAATTATTATCAAGGGAGGCAGAATAACTTCAGACGCAACAGTTCGGCGCAGAGTTACGATTCAGGGAGAAATTCTCCACCATGTGACCGACAAGAAAGAAACTATGGAATCTACCGACATGACGACAGACGATATGATCGTAACGACAGACCTGAATTGCATCAGAACTGGCGGGATTCAAACAGAGCAGGGCCCTCTCGTCACGGTGAATTTGTAGAAGTTAGGTCTCCAAATCCCATTAACGACGCGCGCCAACAAAGAGACAATAGGCAATGACTCGCACAGCAGGTAGCCGCGTGCGCCAGGTGGCTCAGAGAAAAATAACATAGACGCTAACCTTGAGAAAAACTCCAGTATTCTTTACCGACGTATACCGCCTGACAATTGCATTCAAGTTCAAACTCTGAGTACTATGAAGAGTAAAGGTTTACACCACATTCCTCATGTAAAACCATTTATTGACAGATAATCTGCCTTTTAACTTTGTCTTTGCCATAAAACGTTTCACTTCACGTTACTAGTATGCTTTAGAAACTGTTACCATGCAACAATGTTTGAAGTTAAATATCCAATCCAGAACTAAGAGAACTTATTCAAACAGAAATTACGAATGCATTGTTATAGTGAACAGACGACACAGTGTTGTATTTGTACGTTCTTGCTTGCTAGTTGCACGATTACGTAACGACTATCAGGCTTACATACATAGAACATGTACTGGTACTGCTCATGAGATTTTAATGCAATATTTTGGTTTACTTGAAAATACATTCCGGATTTAAAGTACTTTCTGAGAGATACCAGATGATGACACAGAGGTTAGTTTATGTGACAGTTACACGATTTTATCACGACGCTACTAATGAGTGACAATTTACAATGTTGCTTTTGCAGTGTATCTGTTTTATATCTGCACAGTTTTCTGAATTCTTCTAGGAAGAAAAACATGTTTTAGTAGTAACTTTTGTGGTATAGCAACAATGAGACAGCCTTTTTCGTGGCATAACAATACGTTACTGTACAGTACTTTCCTCATCACGGCAATAAGCGTAATAACTAAGATATCTATACGCAAAGCATTTCACTTTTGTGTTTCATGAGGTAAGTACATTGACTTTAGCAGAACCTTGCTTACAGAGGACGATAACTACGACAGTTCCACAGAATTATCTTACAGCAAGACGCGCATTTAGCGCTACAGGACACGCATTTGAGTGATTAATCTTATACTTAAAACACTTATTTTCAAAGATTTTTTAATTACAAAGAAAGTTTTCCGTGATACATTTCATTCCATTGCTGTAATTTGTAACACCTGAGGGTATAATTACATTTATCCTCAGGGGGGTACACGCTTACTTTGTGTACCATGTGTGTGGCAACCACAAGGAACCCTAGCTAATATGGTATTTTGCTTATACAACTTTACACATCGGTACCATATTTCTCTAACACACAAATTACACAGCTATCCGATCATTTAACTGAGAGAGACAAACATTTATTTTTGCTACATCTGTGACACATGTTTACGCAATTACACAGTTGGGTAACTTCACACTTATGAAACTGTATTTTGTCTGTACTTTGTAAACTGATCATATTTTTTCGGAACCATTGTGATACTATGAGAGCTTTGAATGATGTATTTGGTAAAGGGATTATGATTTTTAAAGTACGTTTGAGGCAGATGACACGATGTGTATTATGCTGTTGAGGTATGTTTATGATCAATAAGCTGATGCTATATGAGGAATTTGGTTATGCTATGTAGCTATTATGATGAAATATTGAAGACGTGTTGATGAATATGAATATGTATATGTGTAATAAGGTAAGGAATAAGGAGTAGGGGTTAGGGACTCTGATTTATGAAAAGGTTGTTGGAAACCAAGAATCGTACTTTAAGAGTTATGAAATGTGTGTGTATATGCATGAATGTATCACAATGCCACTGAAAATTTTTTTGGACACTGTTATATTTATAGGGTTTTGTTTCTACAGATTTGCAACGCTAATTCTTGACCTGTGAAATATTTTTATATGAGACTACCACGGTAGCAGAATCTCCTGTCGTAAATATTTCCGTACGAAAGTTAAGTGACCACCTGCACGTAATGCGTCGCGGGCACCCAGCTGTGTCAGACGCCTGGAGAAAAAGCCATTATTGCGAGCCCTTTTCAGCGGCACAGGTAGCACAAAAAAAAAAGGGGAGGCCATTATCCTTGGAAATATTCTTACATCTGCAAACCTGATAATGACAAGTGTCTTTCTACGAGAATTGAGAGCTACTGACTTACGAAATGCCACATGACTATTGAATGATATTTTTATGCTTTGGTTTGCGTAATTGCTTATTTCATTTGATACCTGTTTTCCAGCTGTGTTGCAGCATTGCTTTTATAAAATAAAATGCATTTGCTAATGTGAACACTTTCTGTCAACAGATCTATTAAATGATAATTTTGTAATCCACATTCTTTAAAATAAAGGAGCACTTGGAAAGGAAAGAACAATAAGAAGGGACTAATACCAGTAACTGCATCTATAATTTTCTTTTCAAGTACATGGTAATATTTCTTTTTACAATCAGTTGTTGTGGTGCACCACTTTAATTACATAGACATTAAGATGTGAATATACATTTCCCTTATCTGCATTGTTGTTTTTACTGTAATATTTTTTCTGCTTGAGCTATGTCATGTTTAGATATAAGTTATTGCATTTGCTGTTGCTGTTTGCCAGGCATAGTGCTACTAAATTTCACATTACATTACTCTGCTAAGCCAATTTTACTACTCATTGATTTTTCATGTTGCTGCACATTGGCTCATATTAGTTGTAATTTTGCATTTTATCTGTAAATTAGATTTACTGCTGCTGGCTTTGCCATTTTGCATTCTTTTCATTGCTGTTTGTATTAATTGTTTTGTGCTGCTGCATTGCCTCGTCCCTTAGTTTAGCATCTGAGCTCAGTAGATTTAAGTTAGATTAAGAGGGGGTAGACTATAGAAGAGAATGAGTTGCGATGAATTGGAAGAAATGCATTGAAAAGTTATACAAAAAAAAAAGGGTACAGAAACCAGGTTTAGGTAGGATTTTCTTGGAAATAAATGTTGAGGTAAGAAATGTGTGAACATATAAATACAGAAAGCATGCTTAGTTAGAATTTTTTTGGTGGAAACAAAGGATGAAATAAGAGGAAAGATATATGAAGTTTTGGGTTGGACTGCAGTACCACATGTTACACTGAAAACGAACCCTGTCCTTACCTATTGGTGTTATCCCACTATGTGTTTGTGTACCCTTGTGTATTTGTTTTCTTCCTGTCTCTGTGTAGTTTCATAGAATTTTTTTTCTTTTAATATTAAGCTACATTCACTATGAGGAGGAATACTGTTATCCTCAAATATAAGTTGCATTAATAATATGTTATTTTCTTTGTAAAGTTGTTTACAATTCTGTTCTGTTTCAATGTTCATGTGTGAAATTAATGTTTCGAAAACTATTCTCATTATTTTATGTATGTACTTATGTCACTATTTTTGTAACACTGATGTATATGTTTATTTCTATTCTTTTGTAACGCCTGTTTTACTACAAATGTTATCTGTATTGTTATGTTTTTCATGATGTATTTTGTACCTTTGTTATTGTATTCTTATGTTATAAAATTGTAATTGTCACCAGTTCATGATATTATTAACTTGTTAGTTACATTTCACTGCACACGTTTCTGTTGGTCATAGTATATGCACAGTATGTGAGAAGTTGGGACTGTTAGTGTTTGCACGTGTGTTAATAATTCAGCAAGGGACTGGATAACAGCATTGCTGGTTCTAAGGACAATTCCAAAAAACTTTGTGAGTGCACAAGTGGTGGTTATGGACTTGCTATATTCTCTGCAAGACTCTTTGATGGTGAATGTGCACCTGCACAATCGCAACAGATGGCTGCTGGCCATCTCTACAAGGACTACAGTGGGATCGCAACAGATGGCTGCTGGCCATCTCTACAAGGACTACAGTGGGTCTGCACCTCTGGTGGCCCACCAATACCATTATTTCTACAAGTACTGCAGTGGGTCTGCACCTCTGGTGGCCCACCAATACCGTAATCTCTACCAGGACTACAGTGGGTCTGCTCTGTGATGACCTACCTACCAATATTCTTCCAAACTTCGAATGACGCTGTGGGTTTGCTCTGTTGTGGCCCATTACCTGTCTGCATGTCGAGAGTCAGCACTGTCTTTCCGTTGGAAGGTCAACACTACTTCTTCAAGACTGCATGGAAATCCACTACTTCTATGTGCATTTTCTTTTACTGCTTGGACTTTGAGAAAAACTCTGCATTTTTACTGTGATGAACAATGTGGACTGTCTTTATGGACTGTGAGAAATTTTGATCTTTTGACCAACATAATATTAATAAGTGTGTGCATTTTATATCTTTGTTACTGTAATTGTGAAAAATTTTTGTCAAATCTGTATTGGCCAGTGCCCAACACCATTTGTAAAAATTTTTGTGGGGAGCATGGGGGCTATGTAAGTAGGCTGTTTATGTTTTCTCTATGTAAGTAGGCTGTTTATGTTTTCTCTATGTAAGTAGGCTGTTTATGTTTTCTCTATGTAAGTAGGCTGTTGAAAATCACTGGCTGTGCTGTGTGCAGTCTGTGGCTGCTTTGCATTGTTGTAATACTCGCCATTGTAGTGTTAGGCAGCTGGCTGTGAACAGCGCGTAGCGTTGCGCAGTTGGAGGTGAGCCGCCAGCAGTGGTGGATGTGGGGAGAGAGATGGCGGAGTTTTGTAATTTTTCATGAACTGATATATTTATATATGATGATATCAAGGTAAATACATTGTTTGTTCTCTATTAATATCTTTCATTTGCTAACTATCCCTATCAGTAGTTAGTGCCTTCAGTAGTTTGAATCTTTTATTTAGCTGGCAGTAGTGGCGCTCGCTGTATTGCAGTAGCTTGAGCAGCGAAGATTTTTGTGAGGTAAGTGATTTGTGAAAGGTATAGTTTAATGTTTGTCAGGGCCATTCTTTAGTAGGAAATTTGGAAAGTCAGATTGCGTTGCGCTAAAAATATTGTGTGTCAGGTTAAGCACAGTCATGTATAATTGTTCAAAGGGGACGTTTCACGTGGCTTACGGAGTATCGATGTATATGTAAATGTAGAGTCTCCCAGTCTAAGCTAGTAGGTTAAAATTTCTACCTAATATTAAAATACGATCTGGAAATTTAAGCCAAATGTTCTCCAGGTATTTCCTCAAATGTTCCGGCACTGCTGCTCCTGAGTGGGGTTGGGTTGATTTGGGGGAGGAGGCCAAACTGCGAAGTCATCGGTCTCATCGGATTCGGGTAGGACGGGGAAGGAAGTCAGCCATGCCCTTTCAAAGGAACCATCCCGGCATTTGCCTGAAGGGATTTTAGGGAAATCACGGAAAACCTAAATCAGGATGGCCGGACTCGAGATTGAACCGTCGTCCTCCCAAATGCGAGTCCAGTGCGCTAACTACTGCGCCACATCACTCGGTTATTGCTGCTCCCGAGACGCCATCCAATGACCATATACGATCCACATGTAATAGTTAATTTCACCCAAACTATTTCGCGTTTTGAATCTGTGATTCATACAATAGATACTATCGTAATTATTTAGGGGTGCACACACGCCTCAATAGCCGCCGTTCAACCTGCCTTTGGGTTATACGCTACATTCTGAATTTAGAAATTCGTGCTAGTAATATCTAGTTTTAGCCATGTTTCTGTTCTTAGTACTTCTTGAGCATTATTGCGGTTTATAGTATAGACTAGTTCTACTATCTTTCCATAATGCTCCTGCTGTTAACTAATATTATATAGAAATTTTCTTTCAGCGATCTGCCATGACGAATATCCCTGTCTTTAGTTAGTGGAGACAGTGTTCTTCCCCATCGGAAATCACTCGTAGGATTCCTCTTTACTAAAAAACCTAAATGTCTACGCCACCCATAGCCCGCTAGTCTAGGCGCTGCTTTCTGCGTGTAGTGCACGCTTGACTTACTTAAGGGGGAGAGGAGGGAGGGCAGGGATATCCTATATCAGTCCACTCGATAGCGAAGATCGAGAAATCCGTTTCCAAGATCGTCTGAGCCTCTGGTTTAAGTTTCTCACTCTCCTCAAAACTAGGACACAACAATCAGTTATCGGGATGATACTTCAAAAAGTTAACTCTGCTTGGATACTGCGAGCGAGGCTAGCTGCCTTCACCAAAGCAGCCACCTACGTGTAGGAAATGATGATGGCTTTTGGACTCAGACGGCAGATGTCGTTCGTGCCGACATGAGTCATGATTTGCAGGTGGGAGCACCCAGTGAGTTCAAGTACTGCTAGTAGGGCCTCTTCTACACCTCGGAGGAGACGGCACCAGCAATCAAAGTTGACGCTGGCCTTCTTCCCCGACATGCCCGCCATTTTCCTAAGGAGATCCATCACCCGGCTAGCGTTGGAGCTCTCAATGGCAAGCAATCAAACCCTCTCCGTTTCTTCAAAACTTTAAGTGGGATCGACCCCAGTCCCAAAAGACGAGGCGTCCGGTGCTGGCTCAGATGTACTTTCAGCATTGGGCAATGCCGCAAACCTGCTTTTGAGACGTCGAGGGAGAGCTGTGCGCCCAGACGATCCCGACTCCGCCACCGCTCACACATCACCGTCAGGTAAGAGTCCGCCCACAGGGAGGGGCTTTTACGAAGACACTTTGACACCAGGGGACAATATATTCTCCAGTGGCAAATAGAGCTTCCGGCTGTTTACGCACAGTGACCTATTCCCAGTGCTCAAGTTTCTTTTATAAGGATAATATAACATCAAATAAAGCACTCGCTGGGTGCAGTCTAAGTTCCGTTCCTATACAATTCTCTCCTTTTTTTACTGTACTCTAAAGGTTGCTCGCACAATACCATGTACTAAAATTTACTCAGAAGCTTAAAGCAAATTGGTATGCAGAAGTCAGCACAGAGATAACTTATTCTTCGCAGAGACAGGTGAGACAAGGAAAACTAAACTAAATCCTGTCTATAAGGAGAAACTATTGAAAGTACTCTTGGTATGCATGGTTATGTGCCTCTGCAGCTGTAGGTCACAAATTCAAACTCAGTCAGGCGACAGTAGTGCTTATGATAGCGTAAGATTTCACTTTAAATTCAGATCACGCAATACAGATGCACCATAATTTATCTAAAAATCTAACTAATACACACTACTGAATCCATTAAAATAAACTGATACAATTCAGATCTTCACAGAAGCGCGTCCGAATAAAATATACTAAAATAAATCCCTTGTGTAAAAGGTTACTTTTGGCGGGTACGCTTGCCTCTGGTTGCTGCTACACTAGTCACTGAACGCCATGGAAATGTACCCAGTGTTGCTGTTGATTAGACTATTGCTCTAAGCAATGAAACTCTGTCCTGCCCGTTGTTTGGTTTCGTTGGTAAACAGCGCGTGGTTATAATACTAAACTGTTGCATGGAGGGTCGTGAGTTCAAAACTCACATGGAATGTACAATTTTAATTTCTATATTTGGTTCGAGTACACTCTAGAAGTATCCACAAATGTCAGGAATCATTGTACCGGAATGTTCAGTAGCTGTATATATACTGTATGTTTTCTGGCCGGAGGCAGTTCGCTTCGCGCTCTTGTATGTGCAAGTGCTGAATAAACCTTCGTAAGTGAAGTTAGTGTTCCTCATTCACCTAATTACACCTTCTTGTAGGTGACATTATTCTGGAGGAGACGCTGGGTATTAGGAGTTGGCGCACATTATCGGCGACACAGTCGCTCCCATCAGGCCACGTCAGAGCCGCCGTTTGGGTGGCGAGAAATCCAAATTTGAGCCATATTCAACAGATCGCAATCTATCGGAGACAGAAAATGCAGAGGACGCTACGATGACAGCAACTTTGTGCCACCACATGAGACATTCCTCCGGGTTCTCTGGTGACGATGACCAAGATCCAAACAAGTGGCTGAAGGTATATGAGCGGTTAGCGAAATTTAACAAGTGGGATGACACCGTGTGTTTGGCTAACGTAGTTTTTACTTGGAGGGCACTGCCAAGCAATGGTATGAGAACAACGAGAAGTTCACAAGCTGGGAAATATTCCAGGCGGAACTGCGCAAGTATTTCGGCGACACACAACGACAGAAGTGCAAGGATGAAGAAGATACATTTAAGTGCAGGGCACAGCGTCTAGGAGAAACTATAGCATCCAACATTCAAGATGTCTTAGAGCTGTATAAAATAGTGGATACTAGAATGAAGGAGGAAGATAAGGTTGCACGTCTCATGAAGGGTGTTGCTGAGGACATGTATCAGACCATACTCCTGAAGCACAATGCATCAAAAAAGAATGACACACAAGAAAGGCTTCCAAACATCGTATCGATGTCTGTGATGGAGGAAGGAAGTAATTTCACAAGCGTGTATGTGTGTGTGTGTGTGTGTGTGTGTGTGTGTGTGTGTGTGTGTGTGTGTGAAATATTAAGGGGCTTAACTGCTAAGGTCATCAGTCCCTAAGTTTATACACTACTTAACCTAAATTATCCTAAGGACAAACACACACACCCACGCCCAAGGGAGGACTCGAACCTCCGCCGACACCAGCCGCACAATCCATGACTGCAGCGCCTCAGACCGCTTGGCTAATCCCGCGCGGCTCAGATAGTGAGAGAGGAATTTCAGAAGGCACTTGGATTGCACGGCGAGCAAAAAACCGAGACCCTTCAAGAGGTCATAAGGGAGGAGGTGCAACAGATATTGAACCCAATCTCTTTCCCCCTTAATTTCCCTTCAAAATGGTGAAAAATTTGAGACCCAGGCGAAGTTACGTTCCTACAATGCCGCATGAGGAACCTGTTTCGGCACCAAGGAAGACTGACGACTGGAGGACACAGGATAACCAACCATTATGTTTCCACTGCTGACGACCGGGACATGTGGTGCACTGTTGTTGAGAAAGGTGATGGATATTTGATGACAGCAGACCGATCTTAGCCGACGCGAACTCCAGGATGAGGAAGATGAGCAAGAATATGTGCGTGCCGCACGACGTAGGTCACCATCGCCGCAAGCTAGCAGCTGGAGATGACGCTCCCCAACACGCCGGTCAAGGTCTTCATCGCTGTCTCGAAGACCCAGCCGATCACATAGCCACTGCAACCCGGAAAACTAAAGGGTGCAACCTTCCTTGGAGGTGAGGCCGCTGAAGAGAAAAATCCGCCGCCGTCGATCACTACAACAGTGATGGGAAACTACGTCGATATTTCATGAATGGCCGACCAGCCCAAGCTCTTGTGGACTCTAGAGCATCCTATTCAGTCATTTCGGAGAAGCACCGTCACCAGTTGCAGAAAACCGTATTCGTCGACAGCAAAACATCTCTGTTGAAGGTGGCTAATGGGAAATATGTAAAACCTACAAGAATGTGTAATGTTCGTGTGGGTATAAGCAGCCATACACAGCCCTTAGAATTCATCGTCTTACAAGAATGTAGTTATGACGTCATTCACGGATGGGACTTTTTGAAAGCTTCTCAGGCAGTTATAGATTGTGGTCGCTCGAAAATTATGTTAGACGTTGAGATACTGTGGACAGTAAGATACGCATCCGAGTGCGTGGAGACTATGTGTGCTGGATGAAGTAATCATTCCTGCAGTCAGAGCTGGAAAGGTAACTGTCATGCAATGTAAGAGAAGCATACCACTGAAGAATAACTTGGTCAACCCAGCCTCTTTCGTTTCGTTTAAGAACGGATTCTGTGCATTTTGAAGAGTTAACTGTCGCCGAGAACTGCAGATCCTTCCCAGACGCATGTACGTATCAAACGCTGAGCCGTTAATTGATGAACAGCTGAGAGTCATAGATACCTCCCATGCCGAGTCTGTGGAAGAAATTAGCGCTACCTCTATGAGACAAGATCTTCTAGCTCGGCTATCACTAAATCTCTTCCACGAATTGACGATACACGGGATTGTCTTAAGGGGGCTAACCTTTTCTCAACCATGGACATGTACTCGGTATACTGGCAAATCGAAGTAGATGAGGCTGATCGTGAGTAAACTGCATTCACCACCCCTGAGGGCCGGTATGAGATTAAGGTAATGCCGTTTGGTTTGTGTAATGCACCAGGATGATGGATAATCTTCGAAGGCACCTGAAGTGGACGATGTATCTTTGTTATTTAGATCACATTGCTGTGTTCTCAGAGACATTTGATGAACATGTAAAAAGACTGAGGGCCGTTCTTAAATGTCTCCAACAAGCTGGACTGAATCTTAACCCAAGAAAGTGTCATTGGAGCAAAAGAAATCAAAATACCTGGACACCTTGTGTCAAACGAAGGAGTGCGGCCAGACCCAGAAAACGTGAGATCTGTAACGGAATTTCCTATTCCTGAAATCATTAGAGATGTGAAAAGCTTCCTTGGATTATGTTCTTATTACCGTCATTTTATCAGAGACTTTTGTATCAAAGCCGGGCCACTCCCAGATTTGTTAAAAGCTGATGTTAAATTTATCATGGGTGGTGCTTAACAAGATTTTTTCGATGTATTGGCGAAAGCTCTGACGACTGACCCTTTATGATGAAAGAGCACCTAAAGAACTACACATACATGCCAGCGGGTATGGGATCAGTGCTGTTCTGGTGCAAATGGAAAAGAGAAGGTTATAGCCTTTGCTTGTAGGACACTTACAAAAGCTGAGAGAAACTACTCAGCTACAGAAAGAGAATTTCTTGCTGTGATCTGGGCCATGTGCAGATTTCGACAGTATCTCTACGGAAGGTAGTTGTTACAGACCATCATTCACTTTTTTGGTTGACAGGTCTGTAGGATCCAACAGGACGACTCGCCAGGTGGGCACTACATCTTCAAGAGTGTGAAATTACCATAGTGTACAAAAGTGGAAGAAAACACCAAGATGCCGACTGCCTCTCAAGAAACCCTATGCAAGACCATGAAGACTCTGATGAAGATAGTGACTGTCTCGCTGCATTCCAGGATCTCTCTACTGAGCAGGAGAAGGACGCCAAGATATCTAAAATTATGCTTGTCTTAAATCGGTCAGAAGATGTGAAAGGACAATTTAAGGTGGTTAATCGATTACCTTGTAAGAAAACTTTGATTCATTTGGAAAGAGGTGGCTACCTGTGATTCCTATACACATGTGCTTAGATGTTATATAGAAATTCCATGACACAACTGAGGCTGGACATTTAGGATTTGTTAGGACACCTGATAGAATCCGCAACAGATTTTTCTGGCCAGATTTATTTAGGAGTGTCCGCCACTATGTGTCGCACAGTCGAGATTATCAGAGGAGAGGAACCACCTGGCCGACTCATACCAATTCCACCAGCCGAAACCCCTTTCCAGCATGTTGGCATTGATCTCCTAGGACGATATCCAACGTCTGCTAGTAGCAATAGATGGATTATTGTTTGCACTGATTATCTGACACGCTATGCCATTACAAAGTCGTGGAAACAGCCGAAGCATACGAGGTAGCCAATTCATCACGGAAGACATTGTATTAAAACACGGTGCCCCAAGTTCGTTCATTACGGATCGAGGGAAAGTTTTTCAATCGAATCTTCTGACAGAGATAAACCGTCGGTGCAAAATTACTCATCACATGACGACTACCAACAATCCGCAAACTAACGGGCTTATGGAATGCCTTAAAAAATTATTCAAATGACTCCGAGCGCTATGCGACTTAACATCTGAGGTCATCAGTCATCTAGAACTTAGAACTACTTAAAACTAACTAACCTAAGGACACCACACACATCCATGCCCCAGGCAGAATTGGAACCTGTGACCGTAGTGGTCGCGCGGTTCCACACCAAAGCGCCTAGAACCGCTCGGCCACAACGGCCGGCCTACTGAACGCCTTAATAAGACCTTGGCTGACATGCTACCAATATTCGTCAATGCTGAGCTGAGCAACTGGGATGGGGTGCTACCTTTCGTGACGTTTGCCTATAACACCGCCAAACAAGACTTCACAGGATTTACACCACTGTTCCTGCCGCATGGGCGTGAGGCGTCTACGACGATGTACATTTTGTTTCCGGTACATCCTGATGACGTGGCCTACGACTACCTGGGCCATGTGTTAACCAGAGTTCCGGAAGCTCGGCAGTTAGCTCAACTCCGTACGCTGCAGGTTTAAGGAAACGATCGCCGAAGGAATGACGCGAGCCGTCACCCTGTTGTCTACCAGCCTGATGACCTCGTCTGGATCTTCACTCCTGTTAGGAAGGTTGGTCTCTCTGATAAGCTCCTCAGGCGCTACTTTGGAACTTATAAGGTTGTAAGACAGTTGTCTGATGTTACTTATGAAGTTGAAGATTTCGACTCCGACACAATACGACGAAAGATCAGAGATACGGCCCACGTCCTTCGAATGAAGCCCTATCAGGATCCTGCAACCCAGGGTAGATTCGACGCTCCAGCGACAGGCAACAAGCGGAAAGGTGACGAAGAGCGTAGCGGCAAAAGAAGTTCAAAGAAGATCATTGCCAGGGCGAGAATCAGGCATCGGGAGTCGGAATATGCAGGACCGATGACTCGTTCCCGGACTAAGATGATTCCGCGCGGGATTAGCCGAGCGGTCTGAGGCGCTGCAGTCATGGATTGTGCTGCTGTTCCCGGCGGAGGTTCGAGTCCTCCCTCGGGCATGGGTGAGTGTGTTTGTCCTTAGGATAATTTAGGTTAAGTAGTGTGTAAGCTTAGGGACTGATGACCTTAGCAGTTAAGTCCCATAAGATTTCACACACATTTGAACATTTAAACTAAGATGATGTAAAACCGAGACGCTGTTCCCTTAAGGAAGGAGCAATGTCGCAGAAGAAGGTGAGTGGCATCGTGATGTAGTGGCTATGATACTAAACTGTTGCATGGAGGGTCTAGAGTTCAGATCTTCTGGACTGTACAATTTTAATTCTATATTCGACTCGAGGACGTTCTAGAAGTATCCACAAATGTCAAGAATCATTGTACTGGAATGTTCGGTAGCGGTATAAATACTGTATGTGCTCTGGCCAGAGGCAGTTCTGAAAATTACAGAACTTTACAGCACCTTAGTAATGTAATGGTGTTATGGAAAAATCAAATATATTTTTGGTCAATGTATGTTTCCAAGTTTATTATCAATGATTCCACCAATGTCTTTATTTCCAAATAAAGTATTTAATTTGGTTGCTTCTCAAATCCTATCAAACTAATAACTTTAAAAATTATTTGACAACTGTAACGATGGCTTGAGAAGATTTAGCTATGTGCTTGGCTAAGTGGACGACGGTAATGAAGTGGTTAGGAGACGTGCCGCCAGTGCAGCCGCTCATTGTGCTCGCGTTTATCACCGAGCAGTCGATTATGCTCAACGAAGATGAATGCCTTCAATCGCCGGGGATGTTTTGACACCGTTCCAAGTCTTCTCTGCCTACTGGCACCTCGTCCGCTTAAAGCTGAGCATTCTAGGGAAGAAATGTAGCACCAGTTGCCATATGGCCATCAATTTAAGGCTGCGATCAGCTCTGTGGCTACTGCAGATGCTAAACATGCAGATGAATAATATATACATTATGCTATGCGTATGGCAATCACTTTGAGGATAAATGCATTTGAATCACCATTACTGTCTGTTTCACACATGTGAGTCATCTGCATAATAACGTGAAGCCTCCTTATACGAAAATTGATCGCGAAATCTTGCAGAAAGAATTGTTTAGGAACATTTTGTGTCGTGAAAGACGAATTTGTTTTTTCCTGAACCATGGATAACAACTCTTACTCAGTGTTTGGATGAACTGTTTTAGTGCCCGAACGACTCTATAGATTGTGCGACAAAGGTTGAATGTGGCTTAACTAGGGTTTCGAGTAGGCTAGTCCAGTAAGGTAATTGATTTTCCTCCAACGATATTCAGATAGTTTTTTATATATGACCATAGGCTTTAAGCTTAAGCAGTAAAGTTACGAGAGATGATAGAATGTGGAAAACATGTTACTGACGGTGCAATGATCACACAAAACGTGCTGTAAGAAAGACAGACGGTAGTCTGATATAAATAGGAACCATCTTCGATCTATAGGCTCTCCAGTCTCGTTAGCAGTATCTGTCATAGTACTTGAAAATAAGTCATTTAGTGAAATCAGAGTCACATCTGGTTGTTCCTAAGAAGTCTTCATAGGCCCTCTGCCGTTCTTAACTGATACACATGAGTAAGGAGCCAATCTGAACAAACCTCTCAGACTGCTTTTGAGATAATGCCCACGTTTAGCGACAAGTAAGTCAGAAGCTCAAATGGTATTACAAAATTATCCAGTTAAAATATGCGCAATAGGCGAAAAGTATCAATTGACCCCGAGCAATAAAAAGAGTGATCTTCCCCAAATATTTACTACAAAAATTTAGGTTACACTACATATGACACAAATTTAAATGTTGTCGAATGAACTAAATATCTAGGAATTAGAATTACTAACAACGTGGACTGGAACCACGACTTAGAAGGTATGAGGAAGGAAGACCGAATACTATGTTTCATTGACAGAACTCTTAGAAACTGCAACATATGTACTTCTGCAGTATTAGTGCGGGGTATGCAGTAAATACTACACAGGGTTGACGGAGGACAGCGAAAGAGTTCGAAGAAAGGTAGTTCGTTTAGTATCGTCTAGAAACAGCGGACAGAGTGTCACGGATATGAAAAGCGAGTTTGGGTGACAGTCATTGAAACAAAGCTCTGTTTCGTTGCGGCAATATCTTTTCGCAAAGTTATAATACTATCTTCCTCCTCCGATTGGAAAAATATTTTGTTCAATCACACATACAAGGTCATAATAGACCATCTAGTTAAAATAAGGGAAGCAAAAGGTTGCACGGAAAGATTTAGGAGCTGATTATTCCCACGTGTAGTTTGATTCCATTTTGTGGAGAAATAACTGGGAAATCATTCTTTGATACCTG
Source organism: Schistocerca americana (assembly GCF_021461395.2). Classification (NCBI taxonomy): domain Eukaryota; kingdom Metazoa; phylum Arthropoda; class Insecta; order Orthoptera; family Acrididae; genus Schistocerca; species Schistocerca americana. Next base: position 977,052,893 of record NC_060130.1, on the reverse strand, counting down.
TGGCAAGTACTTAAGTGAAAACTACAGATAATACCCTAGATGTAGATACAGGCACGATTAATAGAAAAGTTTTGAAACCTGTGGCAAGTATTTAAGTGAAAACTACAGATAATACCCTAGATGCAGATACAGGCACGATTAATAGAAAAGGTCCTACGAAGATCAGCAAATTTAGTCACGGAGACAGTAATCGAACTCCAGTGACAAATGTGATGCGCTGTATATCACTGAGAAATTGGTTGCTGAGACTGCGAAAACACAAATACAAGATGAGTCGAGAAACATACTACCTCATCCCACACACAATATGTGAACGGATCATGACAATAAAATCAGAAAAATTAGGGCTCATAAACGAGGTTATTGATAGTCGTCTTTCCAGCACTATATAGCGCAAATTATGAAGTAACTCGATCTTCATTTATATTTTTCAAAAGAACACTTCTACTAATTCTGCTGTAAGCGAAGGCTAATTTTCTGACACCAAACATAACAAAATTGCTAGATCAACATAACACCTATTTGGAAGGCCGTTGTCATCATACCACACACACATAATACCATTGATAAATATAGACTTTCAACAAAAGTCTGTTTGCTAAGGCTGAATATTCAAAATATATCGGTGTCTGCATTGGTGAGAAACTGAACTGGATGAAACACATTGATGATCTGTTCAAACGTTCAGGTTCAGCTACTTATGTTATTAGGGCTATTGTAAATTTTCGTGATTAACATATCAATAAATTAGCCTACTATGCGTATTTTCATTCACTCTTTGCATATGACACCATACTTTGGGATAATTAATCATTAAAAGGACAAGTATTCATTGCACGAAAGCGTGTAATCAGAATAATAGCTGACGCCCATACAAGATCGCCTTGCAGACATTTATTTAAGGAACCGGGGATATTCAAGGTACCTTAGCAGTACATACATTCACTTATGAAATTTGTTATTAATAACCCATCACAATTCCAATATAATAACAAACTGCATAACTGTAACACTAGAAGAAAAGAAGGCCTTCATTATTCTGGGTTAAATCTGACTCTGGTACAGGAAGGGATGAATTATGCTGCCAGAAAAATCTTTGGTAATTTATCAAGTAATGTTAAAAGTCTGATAGACAGTCAACCAGCATTTAAAAACAAATTAAAATAATTTCTAAATTACAACTACTCCTACCTAACGGATGATTTTTTAGATACGAATGAGTAATTGTAAAAAATGATTATATCGTGTAAAAGAAAGTCTTATGTTAAGCGACACGCTCCACATCATTACGAAATAGTGTCTTTATGATATATGGACCAACTACTAATGTAATGTAATGTAATGTAACACTTTCACTACTTGTCCTTTTGAGTTTCACTCCTTGCACCATGTCTCACCTGGCCATGATATCTTCTCCTGCAGCTTTGCAGAAGTTGTTTGCAGCTGTGTAAGCGACCTTGTGATCAGAGCCAGCACGACCATGAAATCAGAACACATTTCCCTCTAGAAGGATTGTGCCGACTTTAGCATATGTTTCAGAGCAAAAACGGAAGTCTCTTGCAATTTATGATCACGATCCTACGTAACTGAATACGGCCTTAAGGTTCAGTCATCTGTTGAGGTTAACGGATCGAGTGATGTACCACAGTGGTAAAGCTCCAAATCCTCTTTCTCTAAATTTTTTCAATAGTGTTTCTCGAAACGAACGTTCCTTTCCTCCAGGGATTCCAAGTTGAGTTCCCGAAGCATCTCCGTAACACTTACGTCTTCTTCGAACCTACTGGTAATAAATCTAACAGCCCGCTTCTGAAATGCTTCAATGTCTTCCTTCAGTCCGACCAGATATGGATCCCAGACACTCAAGCTGTACTCAAGAATAGGTCTGAACAGCGTCCTATATGCGGTCTCATTTAAAGGTGAAGCAATGTCTCCTAAAATTCTCCCAATAAACAGGAGTCAACCATTCGCCTTACCTACCACAGTTCTCACACGCTCGTTCCACCTCATATGGCTCTGCAACGTTACGCTCATATATTTAAACGATTTGACTGTGTCAAGCAGGTCATTAGTGATATTGTATCCGAAAATTACACGTTTGATACTCCTACTCATCCGCCTTAAATTATATTTTTCCACATTTAGGGCTAGCTGCCAGTCATCACACCAGCTGGAAATTTTGACTGAGTCGTCTTCTATCTTCTTACAGTCACTAAACATGGACATCTTACGATATACCACGGCATCAATAGCAAACAACCGCAGATTGCTGCCCACACTGTATGCCAAACCATTTATGTATATAGAGCATAACAGCGGTCCTATCACACTTCCGTGGGACACTCCTGACGATACCATTATCTCTGATGAACACTCGCTGTCGAGGAAAATACACTCCTGGAAATTGAAATAAGAACACCGTGAATTCATTGTCCCAGGAAGGGGAAACTTTATTGACACATTCCTGGGGTCAGATACATCACATGATCACACTGACAGAACCACAGGCACGTAGACACAGGCAACAGAGCATGCACAATGTCGGCACTAGTACAGTGTATATCCACCTTTCGCAGCAATGCAGGCTGCTATTCTCCCATGGAGACGATCGTAGAGATGCTGGATGTAGTCCTGTGGAACGACTTGCCATGCCATTTCCACCTGGCGCCTCAGTTGGACCAGCGTTCGTGCTGGACGTGCAGACCGCGTGAGACGACGCTTCATCCAGTCCCAAACATGCTCAATGGGGGACAGATCCGGAGATCTTCCTGGCCAGGGTAGTTGACTTACACCTTCTAGAGCACGTTGGGTGGCACGGGATACATGCGGACGTGCATTGTCCTGTTGGAACAGCAAGTTCCCTTGCCGGTCTAGGAATGGTAGAACGATGGGTTCGATGACGGTTTGGATGTACCGTGCACTATTCAGTGTCCCCTCGACGATCACCAGTGGTGTACGGCCAGTGTAGGAGATCGCTCCCCACACCATGATGCCGGGTGTTGGTCCTGTGTGCCTCGGTCGTATGCAGTCCTGATTGTGGCGCTCACCTGCACGGCGCCAAACACGCATACGATCATCATTGGCGCCAAGGCAGAAGCGACTCTCATCGCTGAAGACGACACGTCTCCATTCGTCCCTCCATTCACGCCTGTCGCGACACCACTGGAGGCGGGCTGCACGATGTTGGGGCGTGAGCGGAAGACGGCCTAACGGTGTGCGGGACCGTAGCCCAGCTTCATGGAGACGGTTGCGAATGGTCCTCGCCGATACCCCAGGAGCAACAGTGTCCCTAATTTGCTGGGAAGTGGCGGTGCGGTCCCCTACGGCACTGCGTAGGATCCTACGGTCTTGGCGTGCATCCGTGCGTCGCTGCGGTCCAGTCCCAGGTCGACGGGCACGTGCACCTTCCGCCGACCACTGGCGACAACATCGATGTACTGTGGAGACCTCACGCCCCACGTGTTGAGCAATTCGGCGGTACGTCCACCCGGCCTCCCGCATGCCCACTATACGCCCTCGCTCAAAGTCCGTCAACTGCACATACGGTTCACGTCCACGCTGTCGCGGCATGCTACCAGTGTTAAAGACTGCGATGGAGCTCCGTATGCCACGGCAAACTGGCTGACACTGACGGCGCCGGTGCACAAATGCTGCGCAGCTAGCGCCATTCGACGGCCAACACCGCGGTTCCTGGTGTGTCCGCTGTGCCGTGCGTGTGATCATTGCTTGTACAGCCCTCTCGCAGTGTCCGCAGCAAGTATGGTGGGTCTGACACACCGGTGTCAATGTGTTCTTTTTTCCATTTCCAGGAGTGTATACTGGATTCTATCATTTAAGAAGTATTCGAGCCACTCACATATCTGTGGACTTAATCCATACGCTCGTACCTTCGTTGGCAACGTTCAATGGGGCATCGTGTCAAATGCTTTCCGAAAATTTAAAAATATTGAATCTGCATTTTTCCCTTCGTCCATAGTTCTCAATAAATCATGTGAGAATAGGGCAAGCTGAGTTTTGCACGAGCAATGCTTTCTCAAACCATGATGATTCGTGGACATAAGCTTCTGAGCCTCAAGAAAGTTTATTATATTCGAACTGAGAATATGTTCAAGAATGCTGCAGCAAACAGGAGTTGGGGTATTGATATGTAATTTTGCGGGGTACGTTCTTCTGCCTTTTTTGTATACTGGAGTCACCTGCGCTACTTTCCAGTCGCTTGAGACTTTTTTTCTGGGCGAGGGGTTCACGATAAATGCAAACTAGGTAAGGGGTCAATGCCGTAGAGTCCTCATCGTAGATTAGAACTGCTGTTCCATCTGGACCTGGTGATTTATTTTCTTTCATATCTTTCAGTTATTTCTCTACTCCAGGTATTCTTATTACTACACTGAAGCGCACAAGAACTGGTGCATATTCAAATACAGGGATATGTAAACAGGCAGAATACGGCGCTGCGGTCGGGAACGCCTTTATAAGACAACAAGGGACTGGCGCAGTTGTTGGATCGGCTACTCCTGCTACAATGGCAGATTTTCAAGATTTAATTGAGTTTGAATGTCGTGTTATAGTTGGGGCACGCGCGATGGGACACAGCATCTCCGAGGTAGCAATGAAGTGGGAATTTTCGAGTACGATCATTTCACGAGTGTACCGCGAATATCACGAATCCAGTAAAACATCAAATCTCCGACATCGCTAAGGCCGGAAAAAGATCCTGCAAGAACGGGACCAACGATGACTGAAGAGAATTGTTCAACATGGCAGAAGTGCAACTCTTCCTCAGATTGCTGCTGATTTCAATGCCGGGCCATCAACACGTGTCAACGTGAGAACCGTTCAACGAAACATTATCGATGTGGGCTTTCGGAGCCGAAGTCCCACTCGTGTACCCTTGATAACTACACGACACAAAGCTTTATGCCTCGCCTGGGCTCTTCAACACTGGCATTGATGTGCTGATAACTGGAAACATGTAGCCTCGTCGGACGAGTGTCGTTTCAAATTGTATCGGGTGGATTTACGTGTACTGGTATGGAGACAGCCTCATGAATCCATGGACCCTGCACGTCAGCAGGGGACTGTTCAAGCTGGTGGAGGCTCTGTAATGGTGTGGGGCGTGTGCAGTTGGAATGATCTCGGACCTCTGATACGTCTAGATACGATTTTCACAGGTTACACGTACATAAGTATCATGTCTGATCACCTGCACCCATTCCTGTCTATTGTGCATTCCGATGGACTTATGCAATTCCTGCAGGACAGTGCGACACCCCACACGTACAGAGTTGTCACAGAATGGCTCCAGGAACACACTTCTGAGTTTAAACACTTCCTCTGGCCGCCAAACTCCGCAGACATGAACATTTTGAGAATATCTGCGATGCCTTGCAACGTGCTGTTTAGAGGAGATTTTCACCCCCTCGTACTCTTACGGATTTATGGACAGCTCTGCAGGATTCATGGTGTAAGTTCACTCAAGAACTACTTCAGACATTAGTCGAGTCTATGTCACGTCATGTTTCGGCACTTCTGCATGCTCGTGCAGGCCCTACACGATATTAGTCAGATGTACCAGATTCTTTGGCTCTTCAGTGTATGTCGTCCAAACGGGAGTCTGTCTGGTGGGCAATTGACAGTTTGACTGTACGATACTCGGGTTTATTTTGCTGTTGTCAGCTTCCACACCAGACAGGTCAACAAGGGACTGAATGGAAGCCTTGGACCCGCTCTGCAATTTTACATACGTCCAAAAGTTTCTCGGATTCTTTGCCAGATCTTTTGCTAAGGTGGGGCAGTGCTAGTTGTTGCAGGCTTCGGGCATGGATCTTTTCAAAGTTGCACGAATCTCTACTAACCCTCTTTTGTCGTCATTTAAGAGTCCCTTTATGAACCGAGACTGCAACATATTGTGCTTCCTCAGCTTTCGCCGTATTTCGTTATTAACCATAGTGGGTTTTCCATCCTTTATCCACTTAGTATGTCCATAACTCTCCAGACCACAATTCACAATCTACTTAAACTTTGCACATGATTCCTTTACATCCATCATTTTGAAACTAAGTGATGCCAATTCCCTGTCTAAGTGAGATGTTAATAACTGCTTATCTGCTCTATCTAGTAGAAACATTCTCCTAGCCTTCTTGACTGATTTATTAACTTACGTAATCGTAGTTACTGTAGTGACATTATAACTGCTGGTCCCCGTTTCTGTACTGACATCGTCGATAAAGTCCGGCCTGTTTGTAACTACAAGGTCTAAGAAATTTCCATTGCCTGTGTGCCGCACAGTTAGCTGCTTAAGAAAGTTTTCAGAAAACATTTTCAAAAGTATTTCGCATTACTGTCTGTCTGTGGAGGCCTCAACAAATCCATAGACATCCCACTCTACACAAGGCAGGGCATACTCGGTAGTCTATAATCGGCTATCTATCCTCGGTAGGTCGGACCTTGTGCTCCGCCTTTGATTACCTTTATCTTTATTCATATCTCTGGTAATTAATTTGGTTCAAATGGCTCTGAGCACTATGGGACTTAACTTCTAAGGTCTTCAGTCCCCTAGAACGTAGAACTACTTAAACCTAACTAACCTAAGGACATCACACACATCCATGTCCGAGGCAGGATTCGAACCTGCGACCGTAGCGCTCGCACGGTTCCAGACTGTAGCGCCTTTAACCGCTTGGCCACCCCGGCCGGCGGTAATTAATTTCTATTGCCCACTAGATAAATGTACGTTCTCCCAACTGGGCTTTTGCTTTCGACGTATTTCCAGCTAAATGGTACTTCTTACAGATAGCTACTAGCATGACATGATTTCAACATATGTGGGCTGTTTAGTACCCGTGTGAGTATTGGACCTATGCAGTCACTTTATAAGTGCAGAGATCGTAGAATACTAAAAACTATGATGGTGCGTTGGTAACAGAACTGTGATAGCGGTTGGTGTCAACTGGCTAGCCTTCGCTGATAGAAAAAATAGCCTTGATTCTACATCTACTTCAACATCTATATCAACATCTACGAAGGGTCCTTTTTGCCTTCGGTTAGTTGCATAGACGGTGCCATTCGCACATTTATTTAGGTACAAAACCTGAATTCTGAAATTTATTTTGTGTGAGACAGCGTGTGCCATAGTCGTTTGCGGATTCGAAATTGTGGGTTCTAATATTCAACTCTTTGCGTCACTTCAGCATACTATTTCATTGATTGTGTCTGTATTGGCATGTATCATGTTGTTAAAGTTCGAACATTTGAGAGTGCCGCGAAGATTGATACTGTTGTCGTCGATTGTAGGCCTAAATTTAATTTTACGCCTTTAGAAATTTTTTCTCAACAGTATGCGTATCCTCGTTCAAAAACAATCGTTCCCTACTTTCATTGTTTAATAGCATGAGAAACTCGGGCATCATTGCCTAACTACTTGACAATTATGGCCATTTTGGAGACTTTTTGGACACCTACAAAAGTATATTTTTTGGAACTTTTGTGAAATTACGAATATTCTAGATAGCCTATTTCGTAGCAAATTAAAACTTTTCACTTACAATTACTGTCAATGAATAATTCATCCCAAATTTCCTTGAATATAAACGCGAATAAGTGTACGTGCTTGAGAATGTAAGAAGTTACTGTTGTTGTGTGCGTAGACTGTTTCATAGTTAATCGACATTTGTAATTTAACAGCACATATTATAGCTAACATATCGTGTTACATCTAGTTTTCTGTTCCAGTGGGAGAGTGTATTACCTACATTTATCGTAAAATTAGGGGTATTTTCGAGTTTGTTAGCAATTCTAGATCTAGTCCCAAAACAGTTTTAGGAAACTAATAGTTTTCACAAGCAGTTTTTCCGTTGCTTTAATAGAGATCTCGTTTTGTGTACTAACTGGTTCAGTTCTTAAAGGAAAATAGCAATATTGTTAGCTCGGCAGAATAAATGATAATCTGCACGCTTGGTTTAAAATTAATTGTTTACTGTCCTGTGAAACATTGCACTAGTGACAATGCAGCCCCGCTGTGAATGCTCTTCTCGAATATGGGATGAGAGAGTTGACATTCGTATGCAGCTGGATAAAACCGTGAGTAATGCCAAGTGATTGGCAGCAGATGCGAATGCACGTGTTGGATTAGCTCCCGAGAGTTGTGTACTAGAGGTAGCAAAGGTTTCTCGAGTACTATTATATCCTGTCAGTTCTGTCACATCTGTGGGAGCTAGGGATCTATTTTTACTCGTCTTCTTATGTGCAAGGGGTTGGTAGAAGGTAGATCTAGGCGTCCTGTACAGGGTAGACAGGGATCAGGGAGGATTCAGAGTGCTACACCGATCCTCGTAACCAACATGTTGGAGGTGCTGTCTTTCAGTGAAACTGAAACTGACACGGTAGGACTCACTTCACCTTTTGGGATATCTGCTTTGTCCAGCGTCAAGAAAAGGCAAACACAAAGGTGTAGGGGTCTATTAACCATTGACACTCAAACGTATGGCAAATAATGACACTTCTTAAGAAAATGGCAGGAAGGGACCCGGAGGAACATCAGGTGCACTCAGTGCTTACGCCAGGGGGGGGGGGGGGGGGCTAATTCAGCACCTTGAAGTGGCTATTCCGACAGATAACTAGGGAAACATTGCAACCAGCTGCAGAGAGTGCCACTGGCAGAGAAGTTTGAGCAGACCAGCCTTGTGCATCGAGTTGAACGATGCTAACGATTTGCAGCATTGCCCCATAACTGATCGTGGCCCTCTGGCCGTGAGTCGAATGAAAGTATTGAACCAGATGCTTCGACGGTTCTATGACAAGCTACGGTGCCTCTTCCTGGACTTCAACCATAGGTCTGAGAAGTTTAGAGTCCCCCTACATGGGTCAGGCATGTACTGCACTTTAGAGGCTGCAACCCAAGTGGCTGACTGTGTGCGGGTTGCACACAAGGCTTTTTAGTTTAGGCAACTTGCCATCCCGTCCAGACAACGACAGCTATAGCGAAGCGATAAGTACTAGTGTAAGACCTTAAGGAAAGCCTCCACGCCTCCTAAATGCGAGAATATTAAAATTCTAGCAGTTAACTACCAAAGCATTCGCAACTAACTGCCAGAGTTGAAAGGGCTCAAGTAAAGCAGTGAAGGTCACATAATACTAGGTACAGAAAACTGGTTTAAGCCTGAGGTAAGCCGAAGCGAGATTTTTGGGGAAAATTTAAGTCTATATCGAAATTATTAGCTAATGGGATATGGCGGTGGTGTTTCTGTCACAGTAAATAAGACACTCAAAACAACCGAGATGGCAACTGGAGCCACTTGCGAGACTTTTTCGGTAAGAGTCACTATCGAGGGAGAACATAAAACTGTAGCTGAATAGTTCTATCGACCACCAGACTCACATCCTGATGTACCCTGTAACTTCAGAGATAACTTTATTTCCAATATGCATATGTTTCATAATCATACCGCTATCATCGGTGGACTGTTTTATCGCCCAAGAGCCCGCCGGTGTGGCCGAGCGGTTCCAGGCGCTTCAGTCTGGAACCGCGCGACCGCCACGGTCGCAGGTTCGAATCCTGCCTCGGGCATGGATGTGTGTGATGTCCTTAGGTTAATTAGGTTTAAGTAGTTCTAAGTTCTAGGGGACTGATTACCTCAGATGTTAAATCCCATAGTGCTCAGAGCCATTTCAACCATTTTTTATCACCCAAGACTCAGCAGGGATAATTACAGTTTAGTTCGTGGGGAGCGTGACAAGGCTGTAGCAACAACGGTTACCGAAATTCAAAGGACAAGTAAAACAAACTGAAAGAAATAGATGTTTAGTAAACTAGCTAAACCAGCAGTAGTGTCGTATTTCAACGTAGAACTTGAAACGTTTAGCACAGTACAGGAGCATGTAGAGGAGCCGTGGTTCAAGTTTGAGAGATCAGTTAACCACGCAATGAATAGAAATGGACTCAGAATAATGGTTCATTATCGGAGGAACGCTCTTTGTTATACAGCCACTTTAAAGAAATATGTAAAGTAAGAGATATACCTGCACAATTGGCGCATAATGAAGCATAGGGCTACAGAGAGAGACATGTTGAAAGAAATGCGTTTGGCTGTCAAGAAAGCAATGCGTGAAGCCTTCAGCGTCTACCGTAGCAGGCTGGCTCTGAGCACTATGGGACTTAACATCTATGGTCATCAGTCCCCTAGAACTTAGACCTACTTAAACCTAACTAACCTAACGACATCACACAACACCCAGTCATCACGAGGCAGAGAAAATCCTTGACCCCGCCGGGAATCGAACCCGGGAACCCTGGCGTGGGAAGAGAGCTACCGTAGCAGGACTTTGTCTAATGGTCTTTCACAGAAATTCTGGTTATATGTAAAGTTTGTTAGTGGCCCAAAGCTAATATCCAGACTCTCATGGACGAGTCAGAAACTGATCTTGAGAGCTGAAAATTAAAACAGAAATGATTCATTATAAAGGAAAACCCAGCAGAAATGCCCCAGTTTAATATCTGCACCTCTGAAAACATAAGTAAAATAGATATTAGTGCAATTTTCGTTGAGAATCAGATAGAATTGTTACAACTAAATGAAGTTCCAAGGCTCCATGTCATCCTTTTCAGATTCTGTACTGAAATCACGGCTGAGTTATCCCCTCTTTTAACTATAATCCAGCATGATCCTCGAAACAAAGCACCGTGCCCAGTAGGTGGGAGAAAGTACAGGTCACACCCATACACGGAAAGAGTGGCAGAAGTGATCCAGAAAACCACAGTCCAATATCGTTGACATCGATTTGTTATAGAAAATATTTTGAGCTCAGTAATTATGAGATATGTCGAATATAATGACCTCCTCCATGCCAACCAGCAAGCATTGCGGAACCATCGAACAAGGGAAACTCAACTCGCATTTTTCTCATGTGACATACTGGAAGCTTTCTATCAAGGTAGTCAGGGAGATCCACTACTTCTTGTTTTCAGAAAAATATTTCACTCAGTACCACAACTTTGCTTATTATCAAGAAAATGATCGTATGTGGTGTGAAGCAAAATTCCTTGCTGAATTGATGATATTGTCGTAGGGAGGACGCGGCAAGTTATCTTGGATGGAGAATCATCGCCAGATGGATAAGTAAATTCGGGTGTGACCGCGAAATGTTTTCAGACCTTTGCTATTCGTGTTTTGTATTAATGATCTTCGTACAATGTCAATAGAAACCTCAGACTCTTAGCAGACAATGAAGTTGTCTGCAATAATGTAATGTCTGAAAGAAGCTGCATAAACATTCAGTCGGATATGTACACGGTACCCCATTGCAGACTGTTAACGAAGGTGTGTTAATACGGAATAGGCTACCAGATATGTAACTGGCTCGAAGACTTCTTATTGCGTAATAGAACACAGTATGTTGTCCTCGACGACTAGTGTTCATCAGAGACCGGGGTAACATCAGGAGTCTCCCTGGGAAGTGTGATAGGACTGTTGCTATCTTCTGTATCCATAAATGATCTGGCAGACATGGTGGGCAGCAGTATGTGGTTGTTCGCTGGTGATGCTGTCGTGTGAAGGAAGGTGTCAAAGATAAGTGACTGTAATTTGATACAAGATGGCCTAGAGAAAATTTCTAGTTCGTATGATGAACGGCAGCTGATTCTTAATGTGGAAAAATGTAACTTAATGCGCATGAGTTGCAAAATTCAATACGTAATGCTCAGATATAACATTAGTAGTGCCCTGCTTGACACAGTCACGAAGTGAAGCAATATCAAATGGAACGAGCATGTAAGGATTGCGGTGGAGAAGGCGAATGGTCGAAATTGGTTTATCAGGCAGCAGTAGCCGACCGAGACAGACGCAGCCACAGCGAAGTAACACCTTTTGTGACATTTACGAGTTCCTAACCAGGAGTGAATTTTGTTGTATCATCTATGTGCTTTAATAGTTTGGTTTGTTGAGTTTCTGTGTGTAAATTTAATATCTTATAGGCACAGTTGTCGCATTTTCGTTTGCATCGGAAAGTAAACGAATTTTGTGACATATTGTAAGTTCCTAATAGGGGGCAAATTATTCAGTTTCACCTGAGTGCTTCGGTAGTTAGGTTTTCGAATATCTGCGTATTACTGGACACAGTTCGTAAGTTTCCGTCAGGGTCTAGAGTAGAGTTGCGCAGCACATGCCGATAGTCCTCTTATCAGCATAGTTTAGTTTTCCACGGTCTTTAGTATGGACAGGGACTGCGATTGTTGTGTGCGGATGCGAGCCGGGTTGGTGACACTTCGCTCTCAGCTTTAGGCTGTGATGATTTCGGTTACACACCTTGAGGCTGCAGTGGATGGGCACCACTGTTGTGGGCCGGCCGTCCGGATCCAACGGACGTCCAGTACATCAAAGTCCTCCAATCGATCTCCACTGGTGGTCAACCCAGTTACTGCTCGCACCGAGGCTGACCCTTCACCTGTGGTTGAGTGGGAGGTCGCACCAGGGTGAAACAGGTGGTGAAAGACTTCCCAGGGGGCCGTACGTAAGGCCTCCCCGGTTTGTCTGACAAACAAGTCCCAGGTGTTGTCTGTGCCTGACACCGTCGCTGAGCCAGATGCTGTCACCTGTCCTGTTTCAGAAGAAACCACTCAGCCTGCAAGATCAGGGCAATCACAGAGCGTGGGATTATTGGTAGTTGGGAGCTCCAGCGTTAGGCGCGTTAGGGGGCCACTTAGGGAATTGGCTGGTAAGAAGGGAAAGAAAACCAATGTGCACTCTGTGTGCAAAGGGTTGGAGTCATTCCAGATCTGGAAAGGGTCCTCCTGGATGCCGTGAAGAGCACAGAGTGCAGCCAACTGCAGGTGGTTGCTCATGTCGGTACAAATGATGTGTGTTACCTTGGGTCACAAGAGATTCTCTCTGGTTTCGAGCGGCTAACAGAGGTGTTAGAGGCTGTCAGTCTTGCTTGCAAGATGAAAGCAGAGCTGACCATTTGGAGCATAGTCGACAGGACCGGTTGCGGACCTCTGGTACAGAGCCGAGTGGAGGGTTTCAATCACAGGCTCAGATGGTTCTGCGACCGTGTACGCTGCAGATGTCTCGACTTGGGCCAATGGGTGGTTGGATTTCGGGTTCCGCTGATCAGTTCAGGTGTCCACTACACGCAGGAGGCGGCTACACGGGTAGCAGGGGCTGTGTGGCATGGACTGGGCGGTTATTTAGGTTAGAGGGTCTCGGGAAAGCACAAGAATTGCTTCAGTCATAAAGGGTGCAGGCTGAACAAAGGAAGAACGTAGAACCTGACGAACCATTGGTATAACAGTTGTAATTTGTTGTAGCTTCGTTAGGAAAGTACCAGGGCTCGAAGCGCTAATGCTAAAATCGGTACAGGCACTGAAAGCTGGCTAAAACCGGATATAAGGTCGGCCGAAATTTTTGAGAAGAACCTAAAGGTGTTCCGAAATGATAGGCTAAACACGGTTAGCGGTGTCATGTTTGTTGCTGTCAGAAGCAATTTATCTTCTCGCGAAATGGAAGTAGATACTTCCTGTGAGTTAGTATGGGCAGATGTAACCGGAATAAAATAATAATGGTATCATTTTACCGTCGTCCCAATTCAGATTGCTGAAAGGTTCAAAGAAAACGTGAGTTTGATTTCAAACACGTACCCGATTTATACGCTAATAGTTGGTGGTGACTTTAATTTACCCTTTATGTTGGCGAAAATACATGTTTAATTCCGGAGGTACGCATAAAATATCATCCGAGATTGTGCTAAGCGCATTCTCTGAAAATTATTTCGAGCAGTTAGTTCAGAATCCCACGCGAATAGTAAACGGTTGTGAAAACACACTAGAACTCTTAGCAACAAACAATCCCGAGTTCAAAACGAGCATCAAAACCGATTCAGGGATTAGTAAACACAGGGTTGTCGTAGCAGGATTGAATATTGTAATCCCCAAATCCACGAAAAATAAGCGAAAATATACCTATTCTAATAAGCAGATAAAAATTCACTTGACACCATCCTAAGAGACAATCACTACTCATTTCAAACTAATAATATAAGTGTAGACCAGATGTGGCTTAAATTCAAAGAAATAGTATCGGCATCAGTTGAGAGATTTATGCCAAATAAATTAACAGACGACGGAGCTGATCCTCCTTGGTACACAAAACGGGTTAGAACACTGTTGCAGAAACAACGAAACAAACATGCAAAATTTAAACAGACGCAAAATCCCCAAGATTAGCGATCTTTTACAAAAGCTCGAAATTTAGCGTGGACTTCAATGCGAGATGCCTATAACAGTTTCCACAAAGAAACTTTGTCTCGAAACCTGGCAGAAAATTGAAAGAGACTCGGGTCGTATGGGAAGTATGTTAGCGGCAAGAAAAAATCAATGTATTCTCTGCACGATAGTACTGGAGATACTATCGAAGACAGTGCTGCCAAAGCAGAGTAACTAAACACAGCCTTCCGAAATGCCTTCACGATAGTAGACGAAGTAAATATTCTAGAATTCGAATCGAGAACAGCTTCCAACACGAGTACTGTAGAAGTAAATATCCTCGGAGTAGTGAAGCAACTTAAATCACTTAATGAAAGCAAGTCTTCTGGTCCAGACTGTATGCCAATTAGGTTCCTTTCGCAGTATGATGATGCATTAGCTCCACACTTAGCAAATTACATACTACCATTCGCTCGATGAAAGATCCGCTGCCAAAGACTGGAAAATTGCACACGTCACACCAATACTCAAGAAAGATAGTATGAGTAATCCTCTAAATTACAGTCCCATACCGTTAACTTCGATATGCAACAGGACTTTAGAACATATATTGTGATTGAACATTCTGAATTACCTCGAAGAAAACCTTCTATTGACACACAGTCAGGATGGGTTTAGAAAACATCGTTCCTGTGCAACACAACTAGCTCTTGAGTCACATGAAGTGCTGAGTGCTATTGACAAGGGATTTCAGATCGATTCCGTATTTATGGATTTCCGAAACGCTTTTGACGCTGTACCACACAAGCGGCTCGTAGTGAAATTGCGTGCTTATGGAATATCGTCTCAGTTATGTGAATGGATAAGTGATTTCCTGTCAGAGAGGTCACAGTTCGTAGTAATTGACGGAAAGTCACCGAGTAAAACAGAAGTGATTTCTAACATTCCCCAAGGTACTGTTATAGGACCTTTGCTGTTCCCTATGTATGTAAACGATTTTGGTGACAATCCGAGCAGCCGTCTTCGGTTGTTTGCAGATAACGCTGTCGTTTATCGACTAATAAGGTCATCAGGAGATCAAAAGAAGCTGCAAAACGATATAGAAAAGATATATGAATGGTGAGAAAAGTGGCAGTTGACCCTAAATAACGAAAAGTGTGATGTCGTCCACATAAATGCTAAATGGAACTCATTAAACTTCGATTACACGATAAATCAGTCTAATCTAAGAGCCGTAAATTCAACTAAATACCTAGGTATTACAATTACGAACAACTTAAATGGGAAGGAACACACAGGAACTGTTGTGGAGAAGGCTAACCAAAGACTGCGTTTCATTGGCAGCACACTTAGGGAATGTAACAGACCTACTAAGGAGACGTCCTACACTACGCTTGTCCGTCCTCTTTTAGAATACTGTCACGGGTGTGGGATCCTTACCAGATAGGACTGACGGAGTACTTCGAAAAGTTGAAAGAAAGGCAGCACGTTTTGTATTATTGCGAAATATGGGTGAGAGTGTCACAGAAACAATACAGAATTTGGGCTGGAAATCATTAGAAGAAAGGCGTTTTTCGTTGCGACGGAATCTTCTCACGAAATTCCAATCACCAACTTTCTCCTCCGAATACGAAATTATTTTGTTGACACCGACCTACATATGGAGGAATGATCACCACGATAAAGTAATGGAAATGATAGCTCGTACGGAAAGATACAGGTGTTCATTCTTTGCGCGCGCTAACGAGATTGGAATAATAAAGAATTGTGAAGGTGGTTCGATGAACCCTCTGCCAGGCATTTGAATGTGATTTGCAGAGTATCGCCGGCCGGAGTGGCCACGCGGTTCTAGGCTCTACAGTCTGGAACCGCGCGACCGCTACGGTCGCAGGTTCGAATCCTGCCTCGGGCATGGATGTGTGTGATGTCCTTAGAATAGTTATGTTTAAGTAGTTCTAAGGTCTCAGACAGTATGTCTCATAGTGCTCAGAGCCATTTGAACCATTTTTTGTAGAGTATCCATGTAGATGTAGACCTAGTTTTAGATTTTGAGAATTTTATGAATGTGTGGTTCACCTGTAAAGGAGACCGCATACAGGCCTTTAAAGCAATTCAGAATAGAGCTGCTAGATTTTTACCGGTACGTTCGATTAGCATGCAGATATTACGGATATGTTTTATGACTTTATGTGTGAATCCATGGAGGGAGGAAGACATCGCCGGCCGAAGTGGCCGTGCGGTTCTAGGCGCAACAGTCTGGAGACGAGCGACCGCAACGGTCGCAGGTTCGAATCCTGCCTTGGGCATGGATGTGGGTGATGTCCTTAGGTTAGTTGGGTTTAATTAGTTCTAAGTTCTAGGCGACTGATGACCTCAGAAGTTAAGTCGCATAGTGCTCAGAGCCATTTGAACCAACCAAGGAAGACATCCATTTCGAAGAACACTGCTGAGAAAGTTTAGAGAATCGGCATTTGAAGCTGATTGCAAAACGACCATACTGCCGTCAATATACGTTTCCCGTAGGGACTTCGAAGATAAGATACGAGCAGTTAGGTCTCACATGCAGACATATAGACGGTCGTTTTCCATTGCTCTGTCTGCTAGTGGAACAGGAAAGGAAACGACAAATTGTGGTTGAGGATACCTCGGTCACGCACCGTGTGGTGGCTTGCAAAGTTTTTTGTATGTACATGTAAATGTAGACCCGCAAATTAACAGAACAGCTGCCTTGCTATGGTTAACAGTGTTCTGCTGTTTGTCTACTGGAGCAATAAGAATACACGAAAGTTGACCGGAGGAAAGTTAAACTTGCAGACAATCTAGAATAAGAACAAATTATGAACGATGCCCTCTCTACCTACAGTTTTAATAACTTACCTGTAAACTATAGCCCGCCGGAGTGGCCGAGCGGTTCTAGGCGCTACAGTCTGGAACCGCGCGACCACTACGATCGCAAGTTCGAATCCTACCTTGGGCGTAGATGTGTGTGATGTCCTTAGGTTAATTATGTTTAAGTAGTTCTAAGTTCTAGGGGACTGATGACCTCAGAAGTTAATTCTCGTAGTGTTCAGAGCCATTTTTTTTGTAAACTATATGGAACGTCTTAACACATACTTCCCACTTAAACAGCATAAGTGTTATATTAATGCTGAATAAACACGTTTTTCTCAATCTACGACACTATTCTACACTGTTCTGTGGAATATAGATAGTACCAACTTAAGGCTGGTTCTCACAAACAGTGTTATCCAGCAAGTAATAAGAAAACCATAGTGAAGAGCGAATACATTATGACCACCTGTATAATAACTTGTTTATCCGTCTTTGGAACGAAATAAGTCACTGATTCTACATACCAGTGATCCGACAGTTTGTGGTAGGTTTGTGAAGGTAAATGGTATGAGATGTCACCGCAAAGGTCACGTAATTAGTGTAATGAAGGGACTGCTGATCTGCGATAGCGATGATGACGCCCGATTGCGACCCAGTAGGGTTCCACCAGATTTTCATCAGACGAATTTGGTTGCCGAGATATCAACGTGAGTTCACACTATAATGCTCCTCGAACCACTGCAGTACGGTTCTGTCTCCGAGAAACAGACAATTGTGTTGATGAAACATGACATCGTCGTGGGGGTAGATATCAAGTGTGAATGGGCCTCAGACAGTTCGCAGTCGTCACCGTGTCTTCTATTACTAGCACTAGTCCCAGGAGAATGTCTCCCATAGCACCTAGTACTGCCCCCACCAACCTGCGTCCGTCGCGAGCTGCACGCTTCGACACACCGTTCACCTCGATGACGGCGTTTGTGGAGACGATCACTGAACTAGTGTAGCAAAAATGTGACTCACCGAAAGAGCCGACTCGTTTCCAATGACCGACGGTCGAATCCCGATGGTCCCGTGCCCACTACAATCTTAACTGATGATTTCGTTGTGTCAACATGTAAACATTTGGGGGTGGTCTAGTGGGGAGCTCCATGTTCAAAACTTTACGATGAACAGTGTGTTCCGAAACACTTGTGCGTGCACCAGCATTGTACTGATTCGGCAGAGATGCCACAGATCACCATCTTTTCTACTTCACAGAGCGGACAAGCCTCCGAACCCCTCGTTCTGTGAAGAGTCGTTGACGTCCAACCATGTAGCACCTAGTAATATTTTCACTGTCCTTCTACCTCTTTCCATAGATGCCCACTAAGGCAGCCCGTGAACTTTCGACCAGCTTCCCCTTTTTCTAGATACTTGTTCACAGTATCTGTGTAATATTTTTTATTTGTTCATTTAAACGTCAAGTTCCGTAGGACCAAATTGAGGAGCAAATCTCCAAGGCCATGGAACATGTCAGTACATGAAATGACAACGTAAAAGTGATAACAGATAAAAATAAAACGTTTACGAACCCGAAAATAGTCACTCCACAAGTTTAAGTAAACGCAATCAATAATACATAAAGGACCAGCTTAATTTTTCAGGGAACTCCTCGACAGAATAGGCATCAAGGGATCATCAATTTACTACTGGAGGGCATCGTGGAGGATAAAAATCGTTGAGTGAGATCAAGAGATGAACACACTAAACAGATTCAGAAAGACATAGGTTGCAGTAGTTACTAGGAGATGAAGAAGCTTGCACAAGATAGAGTAGCATGGAGAGCTGCATCAAACCAGTCTCTGGACTGAAGACCATAACAGCAGAAAGAACACACAACATTTTTAATAACTTTAGCAAACACTGGTGGCATAGAAATAGGTCTAAAATTGTCTACATTATCCCCTTCTCCCTTTTTATAATGCGGCTTTACTACTGCGTACTTTAATCGTTGAGGAAACTGACCATTCTTAATAGGAAAAATTACAAATATGGCTAAATACAGGGCTAACATGTGCAGCACAGTACTTTAATTTCCTGCTAGGCACTTAATCATATCCATGAGAGTCCTATCTTCAGTGTTTTAATTATTGACTCAATCTCCCCCTTGTCTGCATCAGAGCGGAGTGTTTCAGACATCAATCTCGGTAAGGCATGCCCTGTAGAAAGTAAGTTTTTATTCAATTCAGCAGCAATGATCAGAAAATGATTTTTAAATACTGTACATAAATCTGATTTATCAGTAACAGAAATATTTTTACTACGAGCTGACACTATATCATCGACCTTGTGCTGCTGACCAGACACTTCAATCACAACTGACCATATTGTTTTAATTTTATCCTGTGAATTACCTATTTTATTTCGTACCATATACTCTTTGCCTTCCTAATAACACATTTAAGCACCTTACAATACTATTTGCAATGGGCTTCTGTAGCTTGATGGCGACTAATTCTAACATTTTGATATAATTCCCACTTTGTTCTACATGATATCCTTATCCCACTTGTCAGCCACCCGGGCTGCCTGTTACCGCTATTACCCCGTTTAAAATGTTCTAATGGAAAGCAACTCTCAAAGAACACGACAAATGTGTTAAGGAAAGCATTATATTTATCATCTATGTTATCGGTATTATAAACATCCTGTCACTCTTGTTCCTTGACAAGGTTGGAAAAACCCTCTGTTGCTGTTGGATTAACTTTCCTACATAGTTTGTGATTATATGTGACATTTGTTTGAGTGCAAAAGTGTTGTGAAAACCTGCTCCAGGGTGCACGCCAACATGCGGTGTATGCGCCCGCAGAGAGACAGGAGGGGCCGAAGGCTCAACCTCCATTGGGCCGGCGCACCCGACGGGCGAAGACGACATATGGTCCGGAGCGTTCCATGTCTGAGGACAACTGGTCACGGGAAGCGATCGGCGGCGCGTGACCCAGAAAGGCGCCCGGCGGTTGCAGCGACGCCTCCACTGCGGGCGTCGCCGGCGGGAGAACAGGCGGCGGCGGCGGTGGCGGCGGCGCGTCGCCATGGGGCAAAATGGAAGGCAGCGTCGGTAATACCAGGGGCTGGGGCGAGCTAGTAGATGGGTCCCCAGGGCGCTGACCGGACGGCACCGTCGCTGAAAGCAGACGGCGAGCGGCAGATCCCGTGCGACGACAGAGGCGCAGCTGATTGAGATGGCGGCGCACCTCACCAGAGACCCCCAAAACCAGATACATATCGCGCCCGAGGCAGCGAAGAATGCGCCCTTCGAGCCAACGCCGTGAACCTCGGTAGTGGCGGTAGGAGACAACGTCACCAGGGGCAAAAACAGGTGTCTGCCACTGCACAGGAACCTGATGCGGCAGATGTAGCAAAGACATCAAGGTTCGATGAGGGCGGCCGTGGAGCAACTCAGCCGGCGAGCGCCCATCTCGGGACTCAGAGCGATACGAGGACAAAAAGAGCAATAACGCGTCCTCCCGAAAATGCGACTCTTTTAACTTCAATATCTGTGACTTGAAAGTCCTGACCAATCTTTCAGCGGCGCTGTTTCACTCTGGCGAAAACGGGGCGGATGTCAGATGTTGAATCCCATAGGCCTTGCAGAATGACTGAAATTCTGCAGACAGGAATTGTGGGCCATTGTCGGAGACAATAGTCTGTGGAAGACCTTCAATGCAAAAGATAGCAGATAACGCTTGGATGGTGGCAGATGACATCGTGGAAGACATCCGGCCAACAAAAGGAAAATTACTGAATGAATCTACCACAACCAACCATCTAGCATTCCAGAATGGACCAGCAAAATCGATGTGTAAGCATTGCCAAGGGGAAGTGGCTTTTGGCCATGCAAAGAACTTCCGCGGTGGTGCTGATTGTTGTTCGGTACACACCATGCAAGAAGAGCACATATTCGTAATCGCAGCATCGATTCCGAACCAAGTACAGTGCTGACGAGCAAGTTGTTCCGTTCTCACCATACCCCAATGTCCTTGGTGGAGAAGCTGTAGGACAGAGGACTGTAACGAACGTGGTACCAAGTCCCTGGACTGATCATTATCAGAACGCAACAGCAAAACACCACGTCGTACAAAAAGTCTCTCCTGGTGAGCAAAAAATCGGCGAACCAACGGATCCCCGATCCGTGACTTTGCCAAGAGCCATTGCGTAGCATCAAAACGCAGAATGGTAGCAAGGACAGGGTCGGCAGCTGTGGCTGTAGCAACACGACGAAAATCAATCGGAAACGGTTCGACCACGTCATCGGTTTCCGCATCAATGAACATGCAAGCAAGTTCGGAGGAATCGAATGCCCTATCCTCAGCAACAGGCAAGTGGGACAACGCATCGGCTTTTCCGTGCTTAGCAGTGGACCGATACAAGATATCGTAGCGGTACTGCGAGAGGAAAATAGACCAGCGAATGAATTTCTGCGCTGTACGTGGAGGTACAGGCTTGTTCGGATGAAAAAGCGATGTCAAAGGTTTGTGGTCTGTGATGATGGTAAAGTGACGACCATACAAGAAATCATGAAACTTAGTAACACCAAATACGAGAGCCAACGCTTCTTTCTCGACCTGTGAATAATTTCTTTGCGCAGACGAGAGCAATTTGGATGTAAAGGCAATAGGGCGATCGTGCGATCCATCTTTGTGCGCAAGCACAGCACCGATCCCGAAATCCGATGCATCCACCATCAACAAAAGGGACTTCTGGGGATCGAATGGCGTAAGGCAAGTATTGAAAAGCAATGCTGATTTCAACTGGCGAAAGGCGCGTTCGCATTCCGTCGTCCAGACGAACGGAACACCTTTACGGCGTAAGCGATGAAGCGGAGCTGAAATGGGAGAGGCATGTGGCACATATCTGTTATAGTAATTTATTTTTCCGAGCACACTCTGTAGCTGCTTCAAATTCTGCGGTGAAGGCAAGTCTTGTATGGCACGAAGGTGTGTGGGACTGGGATGTATGCCTTGGGCATTGAGTACATGTCCCAGGTATGGCAAATCACGAGCAAAAAACACACATTTGTCCTTCCACAAGCGAAGACCATTATGTCGCAAGACCTGAAATAATGTTCTGAGATTGGATAAATGTTCTTCTTCCGTCTTTCCGGAGATCACAATATCGTCCAGATAGTTTGCTGCAGTAGGGACCGACGCACAAACAGTTTGTAGATATTGCTGAAACAATGCAGGGGCGGATGCACACCAAATGGCAGTCGTTTGAATCGATACAAACCAAGATGCGTGTTAACCACCAAAACGCACTGGGATTCTTCGTCCACCGGTATTTGCAAGCACGCATCTGCTAGGTCCAACTTCGAAAAATATTTACCCGGGCACAGTTTGACAAAAAGATCTTCCAGGCGGGGTAAAGGAAAAGTTGCAATCACTAGTTGTGGATTCACTGTTGCCTTGAAGCCCACACAAAGTCTCAATTTTCTGGAAGGTTTTGGCAAAATTACTAAGGGTGATGCCCAGAGAGAAGCCTGCACACGTTCAATTACACCTTGTGATTCCAAATCGTGTAATGTTTTTGTGACCTCATCACGCAATGCAAGGGCAACATTGCTCGCTTGAAAAATTTCGGTTGTGCATTTACTTTCAGTTCCAAAAGTGCTTTATAGTTCTTAGTGCAACCGAGGCCCAGTGCAAAAATGTCTGCAAATTCTTCACATAGACGAGAACACTGTCTGAAGGCACAGTCTGGTTCACTGATAGGCCTGATTTACTCTAGACAAGTTAAACAACTGAAATAAATCGAAACCAAACAAGATCACTGCAGAAGAAGAACGAAGGACGTAAAATGACACAAGTTTTGTTTGTACTTTGTATGTTGCAAGAAGGCTGCACTATCCTAATACAGGGATCTCTTGACTTGAATAGCTAGTTAACTTAACATTTGTGGCACGCAACGGAGGTGTGCCCAGCAGTTTGTAAGTATCTTGATTGATCAGTGAAACTGCAGCCCCAGTATCGAGCTGGAATGGTATCACTTTGCCTTTAATGTCCAAGTCCACAAAAGGTTTATTGTCCTGCTGACGACAAGAGCGACTGTCTCGTGCAACGTGAACTGACACTGGTACATAATCACTTGCGACTTGACGGGATTTCCGGCGATGTCGACGCACACCATTTGTGGGATGAACACAGTCACTGTTAGAGTGGCACTGAGCAGAGTTGAATGAACCATATGAATTTCCATGGGCAAAGTTTCACGAGCCTGAGTATCCTTGGTTCAAATCCGACGTGAAGCAAAGGGCCTGGAACGGTTGTGAGTTTCCGATCTGAGCTTTTTCTGGCAAACACTATGAACATGTCCTTTTTTTATTACAGAAAAAGCAAATAGCTTGGCGTGAAGGGCAATTCTCACGCGAATGTCTAGTAGCAC
The DNA here is from genome assembly GCF_021461395.2 of Schistocerca americana. Classification (NCBI taxonomy): domain Eukaryota; kingdom Metazoa; phylum Arthropoda; class Insecta; order Orthoptera; family Acrididae; genus Schistocerca; species Schistocerca americana. The sequence goes on along the minus strand of NC_060130.1, from coordinate 977,029,450 downwards.
ACCGCGCGCAAGATTTGAGCACTGCATTTGCTTGCCGGCGCGGCACACGTGGCTGAGAGCCTGGCGGCAGTGGCGCGGCTGGGCGCGAGGGCTGTTTACTGCTCTGTGCAGCTCGCCCAGCGGGCCGGTTAACCTGACACACGGCTGGTGAAGTTTCAAATGATTCCTGAGCAAAGTCAAGTGTGTCCTGCCGATCCAATATGTCCACCACTTGTTGAAGGGAGGGATTGACTAGTTTCAAAATCTGTTCCCTTATACGAACATCAGAAGCGTTCTGTGCAATTGTATCACATTCCATAGTATCTGAATAAGGTATGTAACAACAACGACGTTATACTATTATACACATAAATAATTTTTTCTTCTGATTTTCGACAAATTAGTGTAATCGATGTTCTGATTTCATTTCTTTTTTGTTTCATGTCATTGTGTTAAGAAAACTGTAAACAAATTTCGATGTGAATATTAATGTTTATGTCAAATTGCAAGCAATATTGCAATAGAATTGAAGTGTAACAATTGTTGAGACTGTTGTAAGATGTTAAAATTGTAATTGTGCGCCTGGTCCATGCGTAGGCAATGTATTAGAATATGTAGAATGCAAAACCTCGGGTGAATACCCTGTCTGTAAGGGAGCGGTAAAAGGTGGATGGCAGGCGAGAGCAGGAAAATGCACATGGGCGCTGCACGGTATAACAGGCTCAGCAGTTGTAGTCGGAGTTGGGCATTGGTCTGAGCAACACGTCCTGGATCGAGGAGGCTCTCCTGGGAGACATAGTTTCATTGAGCCTCGGATATGCCGTTCCGACGCCTATACAGCATAGCAAAATTCCATATGTGCTAAATGGGAAAGTATTGCGACGCTATGAAGAATTAAAGTGCCGATACATCAAGAGCCATTGCTGTGGTTGTATGTGTGCTCTGTACCTCGCCATCTCGCCGCCCACCAACCACCACATCGATACAAACAGGTTGAAACTTTTAGTACTGTATTCTTGTGGACCAGTGTTACTTTTGTTCCATACTGTTCAATAACAACTTAAATTTTACCAGAACTGTCCTATCATTTAATTATCCTCACAACTAACCAAGACAGGGTCCTTTTCACATGTTGTGCAATCCGAGTGTCCCGAGATGAAAAATTAAAGTTTGTGTTAATAATAATTACATGTAGACCTAGCTATGTTAGAATGATGTTTAAAGAACTGTTTTGTTAATGAATCAATAGAGGAAAAACGAAGGTCTGACAAAGTTGGAAGATAATTTTGATATTGATTTAGTAGTGAAGTTTAATCATTTCGAGACAGCTGTAATGGTATTTAAATGAGCTGGAAATAAAATGAAAAGAGTAGTAACTAACATATTGGAAATCTTGAGCACATAATGATTTCAGTAATCGAATTTTTTAGTACAGTGATGATAACAGTTTCAGGGTCCCCCCCCCCCCTCTTTTTTATTCATTTGAATTCTGAAGTGTTCTAGACTGATTTGATCAGCAAAGTTAAAGTCAATATAAAAAACCAAAATTTATCAGTGTTTTACCTTTACCAAAATTGACATTGTGTGTGTGATTCGAAAGTGCTATTTCTAGGGTAACCTATGCCCGATTTTAATCAGATCAATAGACAGTACGACGTTTTGTAGTAAACATTATAGTGTAGTGTTATGTATTTATGGTTTATCCCTATCAGTACAGAAAGTGAAATTATCAGTTCAATAGATTTTCTGGTTCTAAAATTTACCATATTATGCTGTGTTACTACGTGTTGTTTTGCTTGAACGTACATCAACTTGTACAGGGAAGAAACTCAGTTAATGCCTAATTAGGCTGGCGACCGTATTATTAGCAAATTGGTAGCATCTTCTGTGTTGTTTCTTCTCCGTCCTGACGTGTAGTCGCATTTCGGACTTGCTTGACGTATCATTGTTATTACAGAGTGCGTGTAAGTCTGATTTGCCTCCATTCAGGTACACGTGGTCAATTTCTATACAAAAATCCTTTCTCATAAGGTGAAGCCCGTCAACTTACCATAGTACAGGCTTTAATGAGTATCGTGTGCACTAGCACAGTGTAACAGGTAGTCCACATTGACACTCAAAAGCACAATCCCTAGTAAGGCCATGCAAAGCTGCAACCCACTCCCGATTAGTCTGACCTGCCGTACGTTTTGTACGAAAGAAGGTATACCTTTCCGCAACTACATTGACTGATTGTTTGAAATATGCATCTAATGCAGGCAAAATTTCTTCGTAGGACAGAGTTGCTACGTCGCGTCGGGGAACTAATTTGACTATCACATGGTACATTGTACGCCGACCGATGATAAGAGATAAGGCTGCCGCTCGTTACCTTGAATTCTGTAGGCGGCGAGATGGAATCCAAATTGGCGTGACCACTCTGTCCATCTTTCCAGTGCAGCATCAAAAGGTCGAAAAGTTGGTGCAACTGCGTTTTGTGGCCGCGTTAGCGGTGGAGCGGCTGCTGCCGCATCGTTTCGCATCTCACGTTGACCCTGAACGAGCTGTCCAAGGGCATCCAGTAAGGCCTGCGTCTGTTGGTTCTGTAAGCGATAAAATTTGGACGGTACATCTGGAGTTTGTGGCGAAGCCATTACACAAGTAAATCAGGGCAATATCGATATGAACGCGGTTTTGCCTCGTCGCCAATGTTGTGGTTGGCAGGAGAGCCAACACCGTGTTACTAGAGGAGGCTGAAATGCACGCGTTTTAGCTCACGCCGGCTGGCGTGAGGTCTGGAACAGGACAAGGAAATTAGAATTTAGAAAATCGGACGTAGCTGGTGGAATACATAACTTTAATCCATTAATGATGAACCGTCGCTCTTGACGGTACATGATTCACAATATCAATAGTAACTGAATATGGCGCCTTGCTAGGTCGTAGCAAATGACGTAGCTGAAGGCTATGCTAACTATCGTCTCGGCAAATGAGAGCGTATTTTGTCGGTGAACCATCGCCAGCAAAGTCGGTTGTACAACTGGGGCGAGTGCTAGGAAGTCTCTCTAGACCTGCCGTGTGGCGGCGCTCGGTCTGCAATCACTGATAGTGGCGACACGCGGGTCCGGCGTATACTAAAGGACCGCGGCCGATTTAAAGGCTACCACCTAGCAAGTGTGGTGTCTAGCGGTGACACCACATTCCTCCCCCGCAAATCGGCGTACGGTTGTGGCATAAGGCTTCCTCCCGCCGTGGGGAGGACCCCATGTTGACGTATGCGACGAGGTGGGGAGCCTAACAACAGGCGAGGCTGTGCCACCCTCACCCTGCCATTCGGACCGCGGGGAGCTAGGAAACGCCTGAAAACCTGCTCCAGGGTGCACGCCAACATGCGGTGTATGCGCCCGCAGAGAGACAGGAGGGGCCGAAGGGTCGACCTCCATCGGGCCGGGGCACCCGACGGGCGAAGACGACATATGGTTCGGAGCGGACGAGAGTTCCACGTCGGAGGACAACTGGTCACGGGAAGCGATCGGCAGCGCATGACCCAGGGAGGCGCCCAGCGGTTGCAGCGACGCGTCCACTGCGGGCGTCGCCGGCGGGAGAACAGGCGGCGGCGGCGGTGGCGCTCGGTCTGCAATCACTGATAGTGGCGACACGCGGGTCCGACGTATACTAACGGACCGCGGCCGATTTAAAGGCTACCACCTAGCAAGTGTGGTGTCTTGCGGTGACACCACAAAAGGGGTTTTAGTGTTAAAATTTGCTCTTGATGGTCTGAAACACCATTCACCCCTTACTACCAGAATACCCACCTAGTAATGAAGAATGAATAAAAATATTGTCTATGGCTGTGCTACTGTTCCCCTACACCCTAGTTGGAAGAAACACAATCAGCAGCACATCAAATGAATTTAGGAGATCTACCAACATCATTTTGTCTTGCACCATCATATAAATTTTTTTTTATTGAAGTCACCGTGTATTACTAATTTCTGGTACTGCCTACAAAGTGGATCAGGTACTTTCTCTCGATTGAGCAGAAATGCTCTGAAGTCAGAGTTATGAGACCTATAAACAACATCAATTAGATGTTTAGTTTCACTAATTTCAACTGCCCCTACAAAACTTTCAAGTATATGTTCAGCGCAGTGCCGAGATACGTCTATGGACTGAAATGGAATATTGTTCTTTATGTACGTAGCTTCTGCTCCACCAAGCAAGGAACTCCTTGAAAACAGCCAGCTAATCTGTATCATGGTAAAAAAAGCCTCTGAATTGTCAAAATATTTAAGTGGTGCTCTGATATACCAATAATTTCAGAGACAACATCTATAAGCAGTTCACTAACTTTATCTCTAATACCTCTTATATTTTGATGAAATATGCTAATTTCTTATCTTCTTGGAAACATGACGTCCTCTGAGGATCAGCCCTTAGTTAGAGGGACTTCCTTTAATCAGGTATACCTATCACCTGATTTCAGTCTAAGAAGATTGCAGCTCTAACACCAACTACTACAGGAATTTTTCCATGAGTGATTCCAGCACCACTCACTACACTGTCATCTATAAGCTTTGCCAGCCTCCCCTTCCCATACGTATTGAGGTGCTGGCCATGCCTAGTGAAACCCGATCTACTGACAGACCCAACAGGCACCACCGCAATGAGACCCATGCCGTCTGCCATCAGCGCCCTTTCCAGCCCCATGTTAACGGGTCTGACAGCTGCTTTAAGATGAGGCCGATCATGATGCTGAAACAGTTGCAAGAAATGCACATTAGTTCCAACAGTTTGATTAGCTATCTTTACCAGATCGCCACCTACATCATATTCCCTGCCCCTGTCAAGATTGTTCCCTGCTCCAGCCACTATCACTACCTTATCCTCCTCCGTAAAATTCCTACATAACTCCCCTATGTTGTCAGTCACCTGAGCCAACCCTGCACTAGGCTTCACAATGCCAGAGACATGGTACTCACTCCCCAACACTTCCTGCAACTGCTGGCCCACACCTCTACATTAGGAACTACCTAGAAACAGATTCTTCTATTTTCCGTTTGTCTTTGCAATTGACGTAGGCCTCCTAACTGCTGAGGACTGCTGCATGTTCCCTACATCTACAGCTACAAGAGGCTCCTCTCGACTCAACTGTGAGAGTTGGTCAAATGTATTGCATATACACAAAGCAAAACTGTCGGAATACCTTCTCCTCCTAGCTGCCTTCTTGTCAACTGCCAGTTCCCATTCCCCACCACTATTAACCCTCCTCATTCTGTCTGGTTCCTCCTTTGCGCATTGTAACTGCAACTGAAGGGCACAGAACTTATGCTCCTGCTCCTCTATCAACCTGTTTCTGTTACAGTTTCTGCATTCCTAGGAGAGGATCTCGCTAGAATGCCCACTGGTTTCCCCACTGTATTCACCACAATGAGAATACTTTGAACAAATCCCACACCGTAACACCGTAACAAACCTACGATGGAACCCACACTTCTCACTCATGGTAAAATTTTAGTCAGTGAAAAATGGTATATGTCTACGTTACCTAAGTTCAGTTACAACAGTACAACTATTTATAGAGCTGACAGTAGCGGTCTTCATATTCTGTGTCTACTAAGAGAGCAACTACTTGTATTATTACTTTCATGTAGAGGAAGGTGTAACTAGATGAATGACGAACACTAAGTTCACTTTGCAAAGGTTTATTCAGCACTTGCACGCACAAGAGTGCATACCGAACTGCCTTAGGCCAGAACACATATGGTACACACACAGTTAAATAACATTGCAGTACAGTGATACTTGACATTTGTGGATACTTCTAGAATGTACTTGAACCGAATATCGAAATTAAAATTCCACAGTCCAGGTCAGGGTTCAACACATGAGCCTCCATGCAACAGCCTAGTATCATACCCACTACACCATGGTGCCTGTCCCACTCAGTTTCTTGTGCAACAGTACTATTACATCTCATCCTTTTCGTGACGTAATCCAAGATGATGGGGAGAAATGATGGGAAAACGACTCTGCCTGTGTTGGACATAAGTGTTTATTTGGAAGGCAATGTCTTTCCCACATGATCTAGACTCCAACTGACCTAGTACACAATATTGCCACCAGAGGGTGTTGTCATTCATCCTGTGATGTAATTCAAGGTGGTGATCTGGAGGGGGAAAACGGTGCGAAAATAACTCAGCCAGCATTGGGCCGCTGGAGAGGGTACGGAAGAAGTGCACTTTATTTATTTTCGAATAATTTATTTAGCACTCCATCTTCAGGCCACGAGTGGCCTACCAGGACCATCTGATCGCAGTGTCATCCTCAGAGGAGGATGTGGATAGCAGGGGCATGGGGTCAGCACACCGCTCTCCCGGTCGTTATGATGGTATTCTTGACCGAAACCACTACTATTCGGTCAAATAGCTCCTCAGTTGGCATTACGAGACTGAGTGCACCCCGAAAAATGGCAACAGCGCGTGGCGGCTGGATGGTCACCCATCCAAGTGCCGGCCATGCCCAACAGCGCTTAACTTAGGTGATCTCACGGGAACCAGTGTATCCATTGTGGCAAGGCCATTGCCAATTTATTTAGGGATGGAGTATATTTGTCACACTGATACAAATAACATGCTTGGTGTCATGCCACACAGCCCACACACCTGTAAACTACTCCTAAATAGCGCTCTGCCGACACGCAATGAATGGCTAATTTACTGAAATAATTTCATTACAGACATGGAAACTCCTCCTAAATAATGTAGTACACTGATGTGCAGACACGCTCAGTAGTCGCAAAATGTCCAAATAACGCATAGTACAGCCTACAGACCTGCTCACAAATCCTGTAGGCTGCACAGGAGGCTACCTGCAGCCCTGCGAAGTGACATGGCCATCAGCTGTTAAAACCATGCACAGATGCCCTCAAGCATTAGGCGGTGACATCCCTTTCATGCTTGGTACCTGAGAAATTCCTCTCGAAATACGTGTTCACCTAAGCACCATTGCTGAAGTGACCGAACGGGAGCGCAGACGCTCCAGGAGCGCGCACTGACACCACCATGAGCTATCGCTGGATGCAAGCCAGTGCTACCCATTGCTCTCACGCTGCTGTAGGTGAATGTTGTATCTATTTTCGAGTATACAGTTGTTGTACTGACGTCACAAAAAATGGTTCAAATGGCTCTGAGCACTATGGGACTTAACTTCTGAGGTCATCAGTCCCCTAGAACTTAGAACTACTTAAACCTAACTAATCTAAGAACATCACACACATCCATGCCCGAGGCAGGATTCGAAACTGCGACCGTACAGTCGCGCGGTTCCAGACTGTAGCGCCTTTAACCGCTTGGCCACTCCGGCTGGCACTGACGTCACAGAACTCTAATGCACGCTCACGCTGGTCTCATATGTGAGAGATCTCTGGGCAGCACGTGTCTTTACCGTTGATGACAGAGTAGCAACAGCCACATTTTTCATAGTGGGACGTGAAAGACATGTGTAACAATGCTTAACTACCCAATGTGACTGACGCAATGCCGCAAAGTGCACATGCGTAGCCACAAGCCATCGCAAGCGCATCTAACAAGGTTCTCAATATTATACTGATGTCACATGGCTATGTAAAAAATAAGAACTGAATCGACCTTGCGGAAATTGTACTGTGTCCCAGAAATAGTTAACGCTCGCTTTCGTGATGCCTCAGCTTGTATGCATTGAAATTCTTGCGCTAACAGAAGCTGTTTACGAAAATAACGCAGAATAACGAAGAAATGCCGTCTTCCTCACGGACCTAACGTGGTACCCCCTCCATCATGAGTTGCTTTCAACACACACAAACGTTCTCTCCTCTATGTGGAGGCTCCTATATCCCAGCACAAAGGATGTGAATGAATCGAGCATTATGATTTGCTCTTATCGAATTTCCCCGCAGAACTACTGATGACACTGGTATCAAAGCACCGTCCATATTTTTTTCTTTCTGCAGATGAGACTTTCAGCTTTTATTTTACACAGATCGCCATATTGCACTGGCAGTTAAATCTTACAAACTACCATACATATCGTCAAATACGGAAAGACTCTTGGTCATTTACACTGCTCTCCCACCAAGGACAGGAGCTTGAATGTTAGAACGTGAAACCGACCTGCGACCCATCAATATATCACAGTGTACCCTACATAACGTCAAATATTGCAAGAGTCCTACTCAATTACACTGCTCTCCCACCGAGGACAGGAGCTTGAATACTAGTACATGAAACTGATCTTTAACCCAGCAGTATTTCGCCATTAAAAATGTCGATCTAGAAAACATACAATTTGTATCTTGTGCCAAACCAAATAAGCCCTTTTACATTATTTGTACATATACCTCAACGGACCAAAGCCGCTCTCAGAACTGTTCTACAAATTCGGTCTCGTTTCCCCTCGGCAGAAACACGTTACTGTATATGGTCCAAACCTGCTTCCTTGCTTGCTCGCTTTTCTACACACATATCCAGACTCGGGGATTACAAGAACACATGTATTTTCGCATGGTTCGCCATAATATTATAACATTTTCGGGGTACTTCTCGATATCAAGCACTAGGCACCATCCTATCGATCGCTAGTTAACATAATTTCCACGTTATACACTGGAAATTATTTCTCTACAAACCCGAAACATCAGATAGGTGGGGCATGCTGTAAACCACTGACTAACTAGAAACCTGTCACGCCTGCAAAGACATTTACTCGGCTTCTCGAAACAAATAGAGGAAACTGATAATTCCACTCTCGAGTACAGAGATCGGTGATGTAGTAGATTCCAAATCATCACCATACTTTACAATGTCAACTAAAGGTCTCATTTCTAGAGAACCGGAGAACGTGTCTTCCACATGCTAGATGCACACTCCACAATCGATCTTCTCTTAACTAAATAAAGGCATGAAATATGCTGAAAGCAGTCAACCGAGCAATTTACATGGGAGGGAATGACGATCCAGCACAAACACACCTCCTTATTCAATCTTCTCAAATTTCGACGGACTCACGAAAGCTATCCATCACATACTAACTATGAGTTCGCTATTCGCTCGTCTAGAGGACAACATGGTTAATTCATCTACATTCCTACATTCGAAGAGGCATCTCCAGTCTGACAGCTCCTACCATTAATGGGAAACGTGTATCACCCCCACACAGGTCACCGGCGCTGCAGGCCGAGCACGCACAGGTAGAATGTTTATCCTAAAAAATCGGTAACATATATATTTCATCCCTGTACTTACAGCTAATAGTTGTGATCACGGTCTCAATTGAAAGACATTTGACAGTGAGCGAAGTATTGTAAATACACTATGTTGACAGCTGTGGCCCTGGAAATAGAAATATCAGTACCATTCCTATGACTTGACATACTCTTCCCATGCTATAACAATACTGTACATCAAATCCATTCCTGCCTTACGACTGGACATAGTCATTTCCTTTGCACATGTCAGAACACAAACACATACTTTATATCACTGATGCTCAAATGTGAACAAATCACGCGCCGCCTACAACTAAGTATAATACCTCGTCAATTCCAGAGACTTCTACAGTCCCTGATCACCGCCCCCCTCCCACCACCACCACCACCCAGTTTGGCCTGCTCTGTCCAACCATGAAGGTGGGTGTACTGGTCACCTGTGGCCCTCGGGCTGCCGCTGCTCCCAGAATAGGACCAGACTCGAAACCGCGCCGTCCTGGATGCTTTGCAACAACTTGCTGCCAGTGGTGCTTGCCACATGGCAACAGCTGCCGCCATCTCTTGTGCATTTGGAGCGCTGCTGTGCCTCCTGCAGCGTATGCCTTGCCCAGACACCGGTACGCCAGGTGGGGAGCGAATGTGGCCTGTAGACTCAAGTGGAAACGAGCCCCTCCTGGACCCAACGCAGACTGCTGTCACTGCCCCATTAAAAGAAGCCATGCGATCTCCAAGTTCCAGGCTGCCATTCTGTCCCAGCCTGGTGTTGCTTCCTCGGAGGCGGAATATAGCCCGAACAAGTACATAGAAAACAGGATACAAGTTTATGTCAATACATATAACAATGCTGACGGACTGTCCCCTATAAGCAAAGACTAGCACAGCTCCATCCTGATGCTCGACTGACGTGGCACACTCTAACCCAAGCTAAAATTGTCCGTCTATTTATATCAGTTTTTCCCTCACTTCTGACATAGTGTCAGAGAGAGATAGAAACTATGGCAGGGATAAATTCCCATACCTCAGCTACTTACAAATCGCCACTCTTGGCTCTGGCCTAGTGCTCCGCCTCATACATCGCAATAACTTAAGGCACCACTGCAGTTTTCTGTCTTGTTGCTGCTCCACTCAAAACTAATTTTGCGTGCATACTGCCATTACAGCACCGCGCCCACAAGTGCCATGTTTACTTTGCCTGGCCCGCTGGCTGTTGATTGTTCCTACACTCTGCCAGAGGCCCCAGATTTCATCCTCCAACCGTACTATCATCGAATTTAGACAAAATTTCCCTTTCCTTCGACTAAGACTAAAACTAGCACTGCAGCACAAGGACCTGTTGTCTCACATCGGGGTTCAGGACCTTGAATGTGTACGTTGCCTCTGGTATGGGCAACGTCAGAGACTGTTCGAAGTTTTATGCAGAGGATGTCATGTCCTTCTTTGAGGGACAATATGACTTCAGTTGTGTCCCCAACCACAGGATTAAATGCCGTATTTTAGGACATGTATGTAAATGCAATGGCTAGTGCATGATCTTCACCTCATCAACTCTTGGTGAAGTATTTACTGCGCCAGACAGAGATAAACATACGTAATCATACATTGGGCGAGTCGCCTTGAGTGAAGCTATGTCTCACGGGGATTTACAGCAAAAATACAAAAATTTGAGAGAAACTCTATCTCTTGATACATTGATATGGACAAACGGTCTTTACTGATCATGTTGCATCCCTCTGCACCGTCTCCCTCCCAAGACAGAGGATGTGGTTGAGAAGGACATCATGGAACATGAAGGTCGCACTTCTCGATGGTAAAGAGTGTCGACAGAAGGTAGTGGGGATATGGACGAAGTGTGCAAGGCGCCTGCTGATGTTTTGTTCTATGACCGACGTGTGTTGTGGCCGATTGTGCAGAAACCTGCTCTGTGGAGTGTGACGATGCATTGCAGTTGAGAGGCAATGTGAAGGCAACAGCACACTACAGAATACAATTTTATGCTACCATTTTGTGCTACTACAGAAGATATCAGCCCAGCCACATTCGGCAGGACATCAGGCCTTTTCAGCGACTGCACGTCTGGATCAGTACATTTATACAATGCACTCTCGAGGCACATTTGTGACTGCATGTAGTCGGACAGGATGAGGCGTGAACATCTGTCTACGTCTCACATTACCCATGAATGATGTAGATGTCAAAGCGTGTTGACACCCAATGCTAGATGTGTCAGATGGCCAGCATCTGACGTAAAAAAGGGTATCGCCAAAGCATCTAGGAGTATTATCAGTGGCTATACGCCACAGAAGTTCATGATGCTCCAGAGAGAGATGAGATTCAGTGCTTACTATCTCAGATCCTCGATGGAGATGTTGTGGCGACCCTCACAGAACCCACAATGGCGGCGAATGTCGCTGCTGCCCTCCACAAGAGTTGATAAACAAATCGCCTGGCTCGGATGTTCTTCTGACAGAGTTTCTGTATTACACGATGTTACGTTCTCCTCGTGGGTTACGACATCACAAGAACTGACGATGATCTGCAGTGCTGATGCCATCTGTCATTGTTGATGCCATCCCTATGTCAGTTTCCAAGCCATCTGCCGGAAGGGGTGCTGGCATTTACCAGCGTCTTATTCTGCACTACAGCGATTTCAAGATTTTTATGAGGATCTTGGCTACCCGCATTCGAAGATTCCTGCCCTAGTCGTCTCCATCGATCAGACGTGTTGCGGTAGGGCTGGGTCGGTCGTCTTCGTTCCCTCTCTGAATTACCGAAAGTCCTCCTACCTCGATATTCCTTCATTCTGACGTCCCTGCCCACTTTAACTGGCCGGAGTGGCTACGGAGGCGCTACAGTCTGGAACTGCTCGATCGCTACGGTCGCAGGTTCGAATCCTGCATCCGGCATGGATGTGTGTGATGTCCTTAGGTTAGTTAGGTGTAAGTAGTTCTAAGTTCTAGGGGACTGATGACCACAGCAGTTAAGTCCCATAGTGCTCACAGCCACTTTTGAACCTACTCTCTATAGTAGCAGATACTTCCTAGGCATTGTAAAGCAGCATCGATGAAACCACTACCTAATACCTACCACAAAGAAGCCGCGTAACTCGAGTTGAAAGTCAGTTCCAGAAAGTTCATATTTAAAAAAACGGGCGTTCGGAGGATGCACTCTACTTGCAGAAAGCCTTTAAAATTTAGATTGAATATGCTTTTTATTCATACAGAAACACAATAAATGGCTATCAAGTCCGTATTTACCCTGTTAATACTCTATCACTCAAAGTTCACTGTCTGTACAACATAGTTTTGCTCGAAAAGCAGCCAGAATTTTTGCAAGTCTAACCCGACCAATCTTCACGTTCTAACAGTCACAGGCCCACAACTATTCACGAGTTAAACATTCGGTCGTTACAGTAGTCTTCTTAGTAAGAAGTGCTCACCAAAGTATTCCATACGGAGCATAAAATATGCCACGCAGAATTGTTACTACGACCAGAAAGTTCAGATGCACGTAAATCTCTATTCAATTTAGAAACATCAAAATTTCATTAAAGCGTTCGTAACTCCAGTCGCTTCAGTTACGACACATTCTAACCGAAATGAACTCACTAATTCTTCACCTTACAGACTATTTTTATGGAGCTATCTAACATAGTGTTATCCATAGGCTGCATAGCAAGCGACTATCTCGAGCTCCTCTACTCTCTGCCCAACTCCCTGTATTCGTGCACGAACACCTTAGTTATCATTGGCTGTTGATCTAAACGACCAATCAGAGTGTTCATTCCAGATCATTCTTGTGGCAAAACTTGCCTTATCCAATCACTAATATTATAGTAATTAATGTCATTAAAACTTTATTTTCATGTATATTGTTTAATCATAATAAACTAAGTTCAAAATATTCTGCAAATTTATAAATAAACTTATTCTGCCTGTGACTTTCTTCTGGCTTCTTTTATTGAAAAACAAGCTCTCACCGACATACGTCATCTGAATTGTGGTTGCACCATAACTTTCCCACTGTTCGTTTGTACAAGGTTTCACATAAAATGACATATTAAGTTTTAACATATGTCCCACGTACACTCTCTCAATGATTCTCATGCACTCACACAGAAAAATTATAAGCAAATAATAATTTTGAGTGATTTTCGTATTACGTTGTGTAAAATAACTAAACTTCAGAATAGAAACTTCTAATTAATTGATTTAATGCACTGATAACTTTGTAATAGCTTCAGATGATAACGAAAGTCAGTTTGTTATTGTTCAGAACTGGGCTTTAAAACATAAGTGTTGGTTACAGGACTTTTAGGTAATTTTCATTATCTCCGAAATTATAATAAACAAAAATCTGATATTTTGACCACACAATTTCATTAATAACAAAGGCTGTCAACCAAATTTGTGCGAAGTCGAATAATAACCACTATGGATTATTTAGATTCGTAAGGGTACGAATTCTCGTACCAACGAAATGTTACTCTACGCTGTTCTCAGGGCAGTCAGCGTCAGCTGCACTGTGAGCAAAGCGAAAAAAAATAGCCACCCAGCAGCCACCGTACCAAATGGCTGCGTGCCTTACTGCATCGAATGTCATCTCGTAATAAGGTGCTACGTTACACACCCCCTACGCACCTAAAATTACTTATAAGTGCATTTAAGGATCATATAACAGCAATGTTATTACAGAATTCCTTAATGGAACCGACAAATTTAAGTATGAGATTTCTAATGATAATTGTTCCTACTTATAAAACTTTATTTTCAAATGAACGAAATATTAAAGTGACATTACAGGTTTCTTTGCAATGTTATATGAGATTTCAAAGGCTTGGTCTTGATAGAAAATAACAAAATTGATTTACCAAATTTCCTTTTTTCCTTCAGAAATAATATCTTTCATGCTAAATTCCGCATTTTAACATTTTGAAAAGAAATTATTTATCCAGCCATTTACATTTGCAAATATTCAAGTTTTGATCGAAGTTCAATTTTTCTTTGAAGAATTACTTTACAAATTTCTATATTGTTTAAAAATGAATTGGACACTTTACAGTCGCTATGTTAGCGTTTATGAAACCTAACAGCTTTGGGGAGCGTCCTTTTTATATACTAAAAAAACATTGACTTTCTGTAGGAGTACCGGGGTATAACCATTTTCTATCTCACACTTACGTTTAGGTTGCTTTAAAAGCACTTCACTGTGATACAACGTCTAGCCCTCAGTCCTATACCTGTGTTCTTATTGTCTCGTATTTCAAGAAAACTCAGTATTCATTGGGATTCATCATCTTTTATCAAATATTCCTCTGTGGTACATATTATTTTCAGTAAAGAATGAATTAACTATTATTCAGAAATAATAACTGTACCCCAGTTGGCCCTATTACTTCACCTTTTTTCAGAAAATCGTTATAAGTATTTTATAGTGAGAGAATTCCTAAGCAGGTTCTTGCTGAAAGCAATACTTATTCCTGTGTTACCAAGCCAAAGATTTAGAAAAATTTTCTTCATTAACTTTTATTTTCAGAAAAAATATTTACTTTACAGTTACTATTAAAATCTCATGACCTTACATAAAATAAGATATTATACACGTAGAATGCAAAACTACTGGAAATGTTGAAAATATTTATGCCAATTTATGTGGCTCTGAAAAATACATCACATACATAATCTATTTACTTACATCTACTAGGAACTTTCCTTATGCCCTTACCACAAACATGTTCCAACAATATTCCTACATGTTCCGAAAATTGCTTAGAAATCTCATATTACGTACTCACGTTATATTAATCCTTTCAGTATCCCTTTTTTCGTCACTTTCATTCCACATTCATTTGTGTTACTTTTTAGTTACATTTACTTCCAAAAATGTCTTTCCTTTACTCGTTCTCTTCTTTTCTGATGGCATTTATTCTCTGTGTACATTTTATATTCCTTATTTACTACGATAGGGAAGAAAGAAAGAAAATAGCAAAAAAGTTCCTAGTGTTGAAGATTTAGGTGGACAATACGAAACGAAAAGGAAATAATATTGCCAACAACTCTGGATGCTTTGTGTTCGTCAAATACTTGATGATGCTAAGAATGCGCATCCCCTGAGGCCAGTCAATTACTACTGTCTCTATCATCCTTCTGTATGTACTTCTTCAAATCAATGGTATTTTGCAAGCCCTCTACCTATGAACAATCTGCTTCCTTACTTTCGCCATACTCATTATACGACATAATATCCTCTTTATTTCTGCAGTAACGTATAGGTATGTCACTTTGCTCATCGGATTCATATTGCCTTTTACAAATAAAAGGAACAGCTACTATTCTTCCCTGTACCACAGTTACCACTTCATTACGTCCAAAAACGACTTTTCCTTTGTAATTTTGTACGAAATCTGCTCCCATGAGCATTTCCATGCTTAAGCCACTTATTATAAAAGAATTTTGGTGCAACTGTACATCGCCAATTCTGACAGGTAGCATAATTTCATGTTTAACTACTTTCTTACTTTTTCTTGTGGCTACAATAAAATTTATGCCACTCACTAGCATTATAACCACATCGTTATTAGCAGGGAAAGCATTCATAAAACCCTGTGACACTGCACATAAATCGGAACACAAGGAAACTTCTCATTAAAAATAGTAACTTCTATTATAGGCTGTCTGCCTGTTTTCTCTCTGAGCTGAGAAACAGGTTCATCTAACAGATCTTGCACTATATTACATCTGTTGAATCCTACACTTTCTGTGGAAGTTACGCACACATTCCCTGGGTCTTCTTCCTCTTTAACTGTAGCAGCTTTAATTAGTCTGTCCACTGCTGAGGAATCAAAACACTTCTCCAGATACTGTCCTTCCTTAATAATAATATCAGATTCTGCAACCCCTCCTAATGTGTTGTCAGAATTATCAAAATAACCCCCTGCTTCCTCCACTTCTGTTCCTTCTTTGTCATTATCAGAAACTACTCCTTCTAATCTTCGTAAAACTCCCTCTGCCGTTCTATATTCCTTCTTGGGTACTTCTAATATCGTTTCCCCTTTTATCATGCTAATTCCACAGTTCACTGCAAGCCCCTCATCTGCTTTGCAGTGCTCACTCACACTAACATCCTGTTCTGAATCGTTACTTTCTAATAACTGTTCCTCATTATCAAGGTTACTGGAATCGCTGTTTTGACCTTTTCTTTCGCAAAAATCTTCCACACTTCCATGAAAAACATAATTTTTAACTGTGTCCATTTCCTCTGCAATATTTGTTTCTATGATACCACCCCCCCCCCCCCCCCCCCCCCACATGTTCAGCTGTTGGCTGCCTTACAAAAGGTTTTGCTAGCGGATTTAAACTATGCTGCCGCAGCCTGCAAACGCTAGCAGCATTACAGACTGCCATTAGTGTTCCACCTCTCCTACGTGGTCATTGCCACATTGCCACTGACATTCCTTCCGGCTGGCGGTCTTCGCCACTTCGCCCAGTCAGCGGCCTGCTGCTGTCTATATTCAATGTTTCGGTCTCTGTCATTATATCTACTTCCAACAGGATCACCTCGCTCTCAGTGCCTGCCTCTTAATTACGGGGCCTTTGCACTCCTATTTCTATGTGCGTGGGCTCTGTTTTCATTTGGCCTAATGGGAGGCATATAATCACTTCTAGCATTCTCCTCCTGTTTTAAAATACACTCCTGGAAATTGAAATAAGAACACCGTGAATTCATTGTCCCAGGAAGGGGAAACTTTACTGACACATTCCTGGGGTCAGATACATCACATGATCACACTGACAGAACCACAGGCACATAGACACAGGCAACAGAGCATGCACAATGTCGGCACTAGTACAGTGTATATCCATCTTTCGCAGCAATGCAGGCTGCTATTCTCCCATGGAGACGATCGTAGAGATGCTGGATGTAGTCCTGTGGAACGGCTTGCCATGCCATTTCCACCTGGCGCCTCAGTTGGACCAGCGTTCGTGCAGGACGTGCAGACCGCGTGAGACGACGCTTCATCCAGTCCCAAACATGCTCAATGGGGGACAGATCCGGAGATCTTGCTGGCCAGGGTAGTTGACTTACACCTTCTAGAGCACGTTGGGTGGCACGGGATACATGCGGACGTGCATTGTCCTGTTGGAACAGCAAGTTCCCTTGCCGGTCTAGGAATGGTAGAACGATGGGTTCGATGACGGTTTGGATGTACCGTGCACTATTCAGTGTCCCCTCGACGATCACCAGTGGTGTACGGCCAGTGTAGGAGATCGCTCCCCACACCATGATGCCGGGTGTTGGCCCTGTGTGCCTCGGTCGTATGCAGTCCTGATTGTGGCGCTCACCTGCACGGCGCCAAACACGCATACGACCATCATTGGCACCAAGGCAGAAGCGACTCTCATCGCTGAAGACGACACGTCTCCATTCGTCCCTCCATTCACGCCTGTCGCGACACCACTGGAGGCGGGCTGCACGATGTTGGGGCATGAGCGGAAGACGGCCTAACGGTGTGCGGGACCGTAGCCCAGCTTCATGGAGACGGTTGCGAATGGTCCTCGCCGATACCCCAGGAGCAACAGTGTCCCTAATTTGCTGGGAAGTGGCGGTGCGGTCCCCTACGGCACTGCGTAGGATCCTACGGTCTTGGCGTGCATCCGTGCGTCGCTGCGGTCCGGTCCCAGGTCGACGGGCACGTGCACCTTCCGCCGACTACTGGCGACAACATCGATGTACTGTGGAGACCTCACGCCCCACGTGTTGAGCAATTCGGCGGTACGTCCACCCGGCCTCCCGCATGCCCACTATACGCCCTCGCTCAAAGTCCGTCAACTGCACGTACGATTCACGTCCACGCTGTCGCGGCATGCTACCAGTGTTAAAGACTGCGATGGAGCTCCGTATGCCACGGCAAACTGGCTGACACTGACGGTGGCGGTGCACAAATGCTGCGCAGCTAGCGCCATTCGACGGCCAACACCGCGGTTCCTGGTGTGTCCGCTGTCCCGTGCGTGTGATCATTGCTTGTACAGCCCTCTCGCAGTGTCTGGAGCAAGTATGGTGGGTCTGACACACCGGTGTCAATGTGTTCTTTTTTCCATTTCCAGGAGTGTATTTTCTTCCCTCTCAAGATAATGAATAAATTTATGAGTATCATCCCTAGATGACAAGTGTATTTTATTCCCCCAGTACAAAGGTAAACTACTCTCTATACCCATAATGATCTGTTCAGTCTCTACTTCAGAGCTCAAATACATCAAAGTTGTGACCCATTTTTGTACAAACCTCTCAATAATCTCCTTCTTCGGATCATATTTTTCGTCTGGCCAGAATTTGTTTAAGGCTTCCATCTGTTTGAGTTTGCCCCAGTATTCTTCGAAAAACGCCTGTTTAAAATCCTCTATCTTGTCATATTTATTTAATGCCAAATTTCCACAAACTCTAGCTTCCCCCACCAAATTTGGCGTAATGAAACCCATTTTTTGTTTATCATTCCATGATATGCGCAAGACGTTCTCAAATTCACCCCAAAATTCTTTAGGATGTACATTTTTATTTGGATCGAATCGCAGAAACTGTCGATGTGTCACATATGCAATTTCTGAAGATTCTACCACATCATTAGATGTTACATATCCACTAGTTTTAGTTCTACTCTTTCCAGTCTACCATCATAGTTCCGCAGTTGTTCATCTACAGGTGTACTACATTGATTTATGTTAGTTTCCAAATTAGTAAATTTAGCAGCCACTTGCATACCAAATTTCGCACACACATCCTTTCCTCCCTCGATTTGATTTTCCATTATAGTGTGACTGTCCTCACATTGTTTTTCCACATTATTTATTTGTTCCTGCATTTCATTTAAATCTTCATTTACTTGTTCTCCAAACTGTTTGCTGTCATTAGCACTTTGCTTAATCTGAGAGGTTAATTCATTTTTTACTTTCACAACATATTGTTTTTCCACAATATTTATTCGTTCCTGCATTTCATTTACATCTGCATTTACTTGTTCCCCTAACTGTTTGCTGTCATCAGCAACTTGCTTAATCTGAGAGGATAATTGTTTTTTTACTGTTAAAACAGCATTATTACGTTCTTATTTTACTTTACTAATTTCTTTTTTTACACTGTCACTAAACACAGTTTTTCCATGAATCTCTTAATTTAGAAATATTGTTTTCCATTCTGGATTCCATTTCTACTGAAGGGTTAGTGCACCCCCGATCAATTTCAGTATGCAACCCATTCATTTCAGAACTCAAAGAATTCTTTACATCAGAACCAATTTCCCTCATTTTAGTGTCAATATCAGAAGTCATTTCCTTCATTTTAGTGTTCGTATCAGAACTTAATACAATTTTAATTTGGGAACCCAATCGATTCATTTTGCTATTCATATCACCCATATGTTTCAAAATATTTGCTATCGTTTCTGAAACACTATCCTTATGCTCACAAGCAATTGACAAAGTTTCTTTCTTTATCTTTGTAACAGTAACAGGTATAAACTGGACATTGGTTTACACCGTGTTCTGTTCATTATCTGTTCCATAATTAGCATACAATGAATCTGGAAAGCCAATATAATTCGTTTGTGATGTATCGAAACTAAATTTGCCAGCCACTGTATCATCTACATATAGTACATTATCCAAATTTACCTCCATATTCTCGTCTACAATGGTATGGTTATTATTTTCCGCCACGTTCACAAGATTCTTCGCACACACACACACACACACACACACACACACACACACACACACACACACACACACCAAGCGAAGTAGAATACAACTTAGATTTTCACGATCGTTGTCAGCATGGTGACATGTTACAGCGGGTCCGTGCGCAAAGCTCTGCCCCCGCAGGTGTATTTTCTGGGTCCACACTCCGTCCACTGCTGCCAACTGCCGCAGACTCCCGGCTGCCGTTTCTCGTTGTCGCGCGATGTTCAACTGTTGCCAACGTCGTCAGCCGCCTTCTCCACCGGTTGTTCTAGGCACTAAATCTTCCACTTCGCTATAGCTGTCATTTCTGAATCACCTTTTCCTGGATCACATGGTTCCTCTGTCTTTCTATTAAAGATCGTTTCTGCACGTTGGGTCTTTCTTTTATCACGTTAACTTCACTGCTGCTTTCAAAGTTCGCACTCACTTGCCCTTTACATTTGCGGACGCTAAATGCACCAATTGCGGCAGGGCAGAGACGGTCGTCTTCATTCTCTCTCTGAATTATCATTTGTCCACCTACCTCGATATTCCTTCCTTCCGACGTCCCTTCACTCTGTAGTAGCAGACGCTTCCTAGGTAGCGTAAAGTATCGTTGATGAAACCACTACCTAATCCTTACCACACAAAGGCCGAGTAATTCGAGTTGAAAGTCAGTTCCTGAAAGTTCATATTTAAAATATCGGGCGTTCGGAGGATGCAGTCTACTTGCAGGAAGCCATTAAAATTTAGGTTGAATCTGCTTTTTTTATTCATTTTGAAACAATAAATGGCTATCAAGTTCGTATTTACTACGTTAATACTCTATCATTCAAAGTTCACTGTCTGTGCAACATAGTTTCACTCGAAAAGCAGCCAGAATTTTTGCATGTCCGAGCCGACTAATCTTCACGTTCTAACAGTCACAGACCCACAACTATTCGCGAGTTAACCATTCGGTGATTCCAGTGGTCTTCGTAGTAAGAAGTGCTCGCCAAAGTATTCCGTACAGAGCACGAAATATGCCACACGGATTTTTAACTACGACCAGAACGTTCACACGCACATAAATCTCCAACTATTTAATTTAGAAACACCAAAATTTCATTAAAATGTTCGTAACTCCAGTCGCTTTAGTCACGACACATTCTAACAGAAATGAACTCACTAGTTCTTCATCTTACATACTACTTTTATGGAGCTATCTAACATGGTGTTATCCGTAGGCCAGATAGCAAGTGATTGCCTCGATCTCCTCTACTCTCTGACCACCTCCCTATATTGGCACGGGAGCAGCTTAATTCTGATAGACTGTTGATCTAAATGACCAATCAGAATGTTCCTTCCAGATCATTCTCGCGGCAAAACTTGCCTTGTCCTATTACTAATCTAATAGTAATTAATGACAGTAAAACTTCAGTTTCTACTATATTGTTTAATCAAAATAAGCAAAGTTCAAAACATTCTCCAAATTGATAAATAAATTTATTCCGCCTCTAATTTTCATTCTGGCTACTTTCATATTAGGGCAAGCTCACACCGACATACGTCATCTGAATCGTGGTTGGACCATAATTTACCCACAGTTAATTTGTACGAGGTCTTACATAAAATGACATATTAAGTTTTCACGTATGTCACACAAACACTCTCTCAGTGATCCTCATGCAGTCACACACAAAAGTTATAAGCAAATAATAATTTTGAGCTATGTTTGTATTACGTGATGTAAAATAACTAACCTTTTGAAAAGAAATTTTTAATTAATTGATTTTATGCCCTGATAACTTTGTAATAGCTTCAAATGATAATGAAAGTCAATTTGTTATTTGTCCTAACTGGGCTTTAAAATATAAGCGTTGTTTTTAGGACCTTTAGGTAATTTTTATTATCTCCGAAGCTATAATACACAAAAATCTGAAATTTTTATATCATCATTCCACCAATAACAAAAGGCTGTACACCAACTTTGAACAAAATTGAATAATAACTAATATGAGCGAGGTGGCGCGGTGGTTAGACACTGGACTCGCATTCGGGAGGACGACGGTTCAGTCCCGCGTCCGGCCATCCTGATTTAGGTTTTCCGTGATTTCCCTAAATCGCCCCAGGCAAATGCCGGGATGGTTCCTTTCAAAGGGCACGGCCGACTTCCTTCCCTGTCCTTCCCTAATCCGATGAGACCGATGACCTCGCTGTCTGGTCTCCTTCACCAAAACAACCAACCAACCAACCAACCAATATGGATTATTTAGATTCGTAGTGGGTATGAGTTTCCGTACCGACTGAATGTTAATCTATGCAGTTCTCATGGCAGCAGCATCACTGCAATATCACTACACTGGCAGAAATGAGTCCCTTGCGCGGAGCCTTGATGTCAGTGGACTTTGACCCCTTCTCATACATTAACACTCTCATGACATTCTATGCAGCGTGACTTTACAGGTTACAATCAGTGGACACACAGCAAGCACGATCAGTATCGCGTGCTCTGTGAGGCACCCCTGACAGTGGTTACGTATACCATTGCCGTGGAGCTGCTGGAACAGGGACTATGGTGCCTGCAGCAGGAACTTCAAAAAGGAACATACCTTTGCTGCTGTGTCTTAAATGCATATGGAATACAGTGTTGGAAGATAATTTGGCTGGATTGCCCAATACGGTGCCACAGCGAGAAACTGTCTGAATGTGGAGAAGTCTGAGGCGATGGTCATGCGGAGCGGCATCCCAGAAGGGAGCTTGGGCCCATACCCACTCCAGGATACGATCAAATGTTTCTGGGTTATCTTCATGCCCAACAGTCGACAGACAGTGCACCTTACTCTTACTTGTCTTCTACAAGGCATACGTACGAATGTTTGCAGCAATTTTCTGCTGTCTTTGAAGGTGGTCCTGCAGGTGGACTGTGCCAACATATATCTTCCGCCCATCATACCCTATCTGCCTATGGTTCGTATGATTCCGAAGACAACAGCATATTATCTACAAGTGGTCTTTCGTTAATTCGCAAATGAGGGAATGATCACCAAAGCGAGATACTATACGCTCACCCTCACTACCATCGAGGGCGGTCTCGAACTGGCTTGTGTGTGAGTTAGAGTAGCTACTTTGTATGTCGTCACGATGAAGAAGATGTGGACACGCCACCAGCTGAGCTTCGCGGGAGCTCTGATCAAAGAATTGGCCACTTCCTGCTATGAATTGCAGTGTCGCACGATTCCCTTACGCTATGTCACCTTAAGAGGTCTTTTACAGGCCTTCACTTACGCCACAGCCAACCTGCCGACTGAGTGGCTACCGAAGACCCGAGAAATTTCTTGCCAAATGATGAGAGGCCATCTCCGGATTCTGGTTGAAAGCTGTCTTTTTTGTCCGTTAATGTCCCGTGATCTGGTGTTTAGTGTACCGCGCTCTCCTCGAGACGGACACCAGAGCAGTCTGGTATTTCGCAGTCGACCACAAACATGTAAATCACCAGAGACTCCATTCCATACATATTTCAGACACTCCACTATATGTGAGGCAACGGGCGAGTTGCGGCGTCCTGAAAATATTCTAAGTTCGTAGTTGGCGTGGCCGCACGGGCCACACAGGCCACTCGGCTAGCCGGGGCTGGTCAGCTACTACGTGGTGCCGAGTATCGGCCGGAGCAAGAAGAGTAGTCCCAGAGCGTGGTCCAGGCCAACCATGTGCCTGAGAATTCCATGTTGACTCTGTGTCGAGGACTGTGCTCTGTGTCGATGAAGGAGATTTGTATGCTGGGAGTGCCAAAGATGGTGGTCTTTGTGAAGCCATAATGGCAGACTTTTCACAGTTCAATGTAGAAATTAATAATAGACAGAGGAATCATGATAACTTAAAAATAAACATGTACATTACGATTATTTGCACCACAATTCTGATGGTGTAATCAGATTTTCAAAATCTTTATTAGTTTAAAGTTTGGTATCTGACTGTAAATTACACAAGTAACACCAAGCAACGAATTTCCAAAATCTAAACGGTGCATCTGATTTTGTCGATCGACGTGTCTTTAGAAAGCTGTTAGTGTTAACCTAAAGTGGTATGAATTACAGGCATGTTACTTGAATTGTACATGAGTTATTGGAGTTCAGAGTGTACGATTACTATTGATCACGTCAGGCGATAAGTACTCCACAGTTACGCGAAAAATAGGTAGCAACACGCTTATCAATATATTTATTTGCCTATGTCTTTGTTTATATCTGATATACATTAT
This sequence comes from Schistocerca americana, assembly GCF_021461395.2. Taxonomy (NCBI): domain Eukaryota; kingdom Metazoa; phylum Arthropoda; class Insecta; order Orthoptera; family Acrididae; genus Schistocerca; species Schistocerca americana. Next base: position 977,005,299 of record NC_060130.1, on the reverse strand, counting down.
TCATGAAGAAATTAGTTAAATATTTACTGTGTTTTAGAAAGCACAGAGACATTAGACCACTGGCCTACCTTTTGTTTCTATTCCTTTGATATATGTTTATTTGATTTGTTTATGTATTTAATAATGAGTGTTATAGTGTGTTTATGGTCCAGCCGTAGGAATATTTATTTAATTTCAAGTTATTTAAATGTAAATCCAGTATTTCGTATGTGTTTCAATATATTTGTGAGGGTGCGTTGCCTTGAAGAAATGGCTGGAGTGCTCTAGCCAATCATTGCGCTCGTTAATGGGGAGACTGGATGGAAGTGGGGAAGGATTGCTGGACAGGACAAGAGAAGGCTCTGGACGGGAAGCACCGACCGTCGGTCCCAGTAACTACTTTGAGAATGGAGCAGTTTGCGCGTGGTTGCAGGAGATAGAAATATTTCGTACTGCCGACTTCTGCACTTGTGAGATTTTCGTGACTTCTGCAGTGAAGACGTAGTATGTGTTTAGAAGTGAATATCTCGTGAGCTATGTTGTTGTTCATAACTAATTACGTGAAGTAGAAATCTATTGTTTCCCTGTTATTCAACTAATATTTTATTTAATTGCTGGACCATCGGCACCTATAAGTGTTTTGCAGTAATAAACACCACTCTTAAAGGTGCTTCTACTATCGTGTTCATCATCTAAAGTCGTTAAAAATAGTACCAGCAGATTTTACTTAATTACAATCTTTCATTTAGAAATTTCTATGTTGCATTCAAAACTCGCAATTGCCAATTGATTGGAACCTCCGACCATACGATTCATATGTATATTCATATTGTATACTGCAGACTCGGCAGTATTTGGCATGTAATATGGCATCTACGAATCCCAGCCCCTAGACAACGAAACCAGCAAAAACTTTTAATATTTCAACTCTGAGTCAGAGGGCGCGTAGTTGAGTACCACCAACACCTCATATTTATTTTAGACAGCCCGCAAGTGCCATCTGCCTGAGACGGGCGCATACCGTCTTGGGATTTTGACAAGCACTTACTCGATTTTTAGGACCTACCTGTCGGAATCGTTCCCACTTCTCTGATGCCACCAAATCTACGGCCAATAATTTTCTGATTATCTGGGCAGTGTCTTCTTTAACTCTCCCTGCAATTGGCGTGTGCCAGATATGAGAAGCTAACCTTACATTCATGTCAGTTTGATGTACCAGAAAAATTTGTCGGAACCATATGGATCCTATCTTTGAGAAATTGTCCCCAGCCCCCGTAGCGGGACAGAAAGATCTGCAAACGCCTTGTTGCTAGTAACCGCGGGAAATTGTCTAAAGTTGGTCCAGCCAGAAGGGTGGTCTTTACGTTTTACTGATGTTTTAATTTGGTTTTTGCTTTTCAGATACTGTATTTACCCCCAGAATGCACAACTGTACGAACAGAGATTTTTTTTAACTTGTCTTCTCCTTCAACAAGAAAAAAAAGTGGGAGGGACCGGTTGAGGTACGGGAAGAGTGAGGCGCCATGACTGAGCCCTGGGTTTAGGCCGATGCCTACCATGTCTCCACCAGCTTGAATCTGACCGCTCTAGATTCTCATGGAAACTAAAAAGGATTTAACAAGAGTGATAACCGCGATCGCTCACGTAATTTGGGAAATCCAGGTCCGTGTACGAGTCCAGCTAAAATTTTCATTTGTTTCCAGTAAGTTGTATGGCTGTCGTGATACCGTATTTGCAACTGCAAATACATTTCATGAATTAATACTGCTACAAATCGCCTGCAGTGTTTGTTAGCTTGGACGCATGGAGTCAGAAAGTAACATTACATCGAACTTTACAGACGCTGTGAAATACAGGCACTGTGTTCATGTAGGTGTGTGACCGGCAGTGTCTTGAACGTTTTAAGAAGTATTCCTGTAGTTATTTCAGTGCCATAATTAACTGTTCAATCTTAGCGGGTCCTTTAACGCTAGTGATCTTAGTGCATGGATGGTGTTCCTTGTTAGAGGTTGTCTCTTTTCCTCTTTAAAGGCATCCACTTTCGTCACGATTTCAGAAATGTGTTGCTACTCACCTTCAGTTGTCTTACTGAAGTCGGTCTGCGGCCAAGCCTATTCAAAATGCATTGCGTTCAGTCCACTCCGGATCTTCGAATTTTCGATCTTGCTTTCTGTTAGTCCTAAGAAACTCAGTAATAGTTTCAGGCAAGTTCCTTGACTTAACTAACGTACTTTGCACTAATATATAACGTCTGCTATTCATCGACCAATTTATCAAAAGAAGTTGCAGCTGGTGGTGTAATGAAGCATGTGACTTTAGATAATTTGCTATTCGCACGACCAGTCCCTTCACGTGTTACGTGCCTACCTGTTTAACAGAAAGTTTATCTTCATGTACAGAACAATGCATCCTGTACAAACTGTCTGTCGATCGTTATAACTTTTAGCTCTTAATCATCAACTAAATCGTTATACTCTTCCTGCATGAAATTTGCATGTGGTTTCATATCAGACTTGTGGTACTCGTCAATCATGTGAATACATAATAGATACCAAAGGTTCTCACCCTTCTTCTCTGCGATACCTACTTATTTTTAAAGAATTGCTACAACATATCGCTCGACTACCTCTATCTACGCAAACTACCACTGGCCCTGTGAATTTCCTTTATACCACGAACAAAAAGCGAAGGACAAACAGATATTTTGACGTGGTTTAGCTGAACTGAAGAAAGTTGTGCTGACCAAAACCAGCCGCACCAGATGCTGGAAGGTAGCGTCGCATTGCAGTGTTAAATGAAATGTCGTTTTGTACTGAGAAGGAGGGAGCAAAGCGGAGGCGTACTGTGTAGTGCCGAGACACACCGAGCCGCGGACAGCACGCTTGCCGAATATTGCATACCATGGCCGGCACTGCTCTACAGCACTTAAATAGGATTCAGTGATAACATCTAACACCTCTAAGGGAGAATCACTAGCACTGAGAAAACAGCAAGACGACTAGGAAACTCTAGCTTTGGGAGCTGACAGGACCAACATCGCAGTCCTAACGTCACGTGTGGGCTACAGTAAGATCATTTTAGATCTTTTAGATTATGTTGAACATAGACACACAGATATCGATTGTACGAGTATAATCGAGAGGAATATGTTGACTCTTCTCAGTTAGTCAGTCCATCAACGTAACGTCACTAAGAATCTTAAAACATGACATGATAATTATATGGCGTTCCAAGATACACAACGAAGGTATTCCTTTAAAACTCAAACTAATACTGGCGCACCTACATACCCACTGGCAAAATATCAGGAATGCATTCTGAGAGAATATGTGGCGAAGACTTAACTCCATATCTGCAACTTTGCTGACTTTGTACGCCGACTCATTCTGCTGTGGCTCCAATAACCGTATGTTATTGTCTGTTTCTATGTAGACCCCCTTTTTATGAGAGTTTCTTGGAACGTGAAAAACTTCACAGTTTCACAGAACTTTTTACGTAGAGTCTGACAATATCTGTCTGGAGAGATACTGTCGTAATCTCGCAGGATACAGAAGGTACCTCCCACCTGTATGACTCTACAGATGTGGGGAAGTCTCAGCAGTTGCCACTCGGGTGTACCCGAAGCTTCATAGTCAATCTGCTGTAACTTATAAATCGCGGAAGGCAGTGTATATGAGACTGGTAATATTCTAGCATTCCGTAGACTGGCACGACAAATGCACCTGTCTCCAACAGGTAACACTCGCAGTGGGTCTTAAAAGATGGCAGCCCAACAGTGGAGTCCACGCTTGAGGATCGAAAGACATTAGCGCTCTCCGAAGAAGTCACCGAACGCAGTGTGGAGGCGATCTCAAAAATTGTTATAATTACACGACTCAAGTATGCTGCTGACCACGTCTGTGAACTGCAGGATTTGCTCGTCCAGCATTATTAAAAAATGATATTGATATTCTTAGTTACAAAAATGTACTATGTAGTAACAAATGAATTCCTACATGTCCTTTTTATAATAAAATCAATTTGCACTCTGTTGAGTACTTGTTAGGGATCATATCTATGAAATAGTTTGCATGAAAATTAATTTTGCGTCTATTAATAGAGCCTGGTAAGAGTCTCAAGTTGTCGAGGAGACCCCGAATTCTGATCTTGTTTTAATGTGATACGCAACGAAGAACGTGTTTGATAATCCGAATCGTTTCCCGAAATGTGTTCTGCAAGTGAAAATAATTATGGAGTATACTGATCATGATGGGTTGTCATGGGTATTTTATGACGGTATATCGACATTAGCACAGCGTAGTGGAAGTGTAACAATCATATCCCCATAGAGTGTTATCTGTTGTAGCATTTCAGATGCATGTAACAAAAGAAAGACATCACGAACCAACCAATCACGTTACACAAGCTTTATTTATCTGTAGTGTCTCTACGTTTTCTAAAGTTTTAAGAGAGATAACCTGAGTTGTGGCCATGATCATATGATGCACTTATAAGACATACATGGTTGGTTGCGACAGTGCAGACACTCGTATAGTAGCAGGCATCAGTCTAGAAGCTTGCTACTCAGTCTCCACACCGACCACAAACTTCTTGAAATTTTGCACTACCTTGCCATTTTTCCACCATATAATGAGAATCACAAAACCCTTAATGTCCCATCCTCTACATAATTACATTTTAGTCGGAAATGATTATATGTTGCACGTCCTTCAGCAAAACATCAGAAAATCCGAATCATTTTACGAAACATGGTATGCCAGTGATGAACAATTATAGATCACGTGACCCAGATTGGTTACCAAATTCCTATAGAGGCATATTACCAATATCATAGTGTTACATGTATTAGGTACATAGTTTGTAGCGATGAGTGAAATGTCTTGATACATAACCACGTTCGTCTTCACATTCCACGTCCTTTCCATCAATACATTCGTCAGATTTAAAGTTCTTGACAGTGTGATTCATCACGTATCTCCCTCTCCTATTCTCATTTTTCTTGTTTGTATCGATAGACCGGCATGAGCACCAACGTATGGGTGAAAGACGGCATCAGGAACCAACCGGCCAATCACACAAATTGTTGTTTTTTTGAGAGTATAAATACACATTCTAATTTTAAGTGTCATGATCAGAACTGGCCGCATGATCCTGTGACCGACTTGTAAGTTCGTATTACTTTGCCAGTAGAATATTTTCGGAATCACTTACAGTATGTACACTCTTTGACATAAAACTCGACCGGCGGCCGGCCGCTGCAGAGGCTAAGTCCGCGCCGATCGCAACATGGGACAAATAAACTGACCAACTCGCTAATTCTCTAAGTCCGGCTATCTGCACAATCTGGCAACACTGTAGACTGCGGCACTTCCTGGAGGAAGTCTTGTCTCATGTCAGACAAACGGTAGATTATATACGCCTGTGGTCTAGCGGACAGACGGCTCGCAGCCGTGCTAGCGTGCGGAGCTGCTCCGCGCGCCGTGTGACGCTCCGCTCTCGGCGGTGTTTACTTCCGCGTCGCGGTGTTTGTGCCTATCGAGTCCAGTACTAACGTACACCATGGCGCACTCGTACCGCCGTGCAACGATCAAAGTAACGTTTCAGGCCGAACATCCACGACCCAGAGCTTTTGAAGTCGAACAGTTCATACGTGAGGATCTACGTTTGAACCCCCAGGACGTAATCGGCATACATTTTTCCATCACTGGAAGTGTTGTCTACATCAAGATGTCGACGGAGGAAATTTGCAATGACATAATTCACCGTCATGCCACCGGACTGAAATTTAAACACTCTGATGGACATATGGGTGCTGTCACAGTCGCCCATGCTGGATTCGGTCTCCGGGCATTGCGGATGTTTGAGCTCCCGTTCGAGGTGCCTCAGGATGTGGTCATTGCCGCTTTCCAACCGTATGGCACCGTTTTGGGTCACGTCGCGGAGAAGTGGCAAACATTTACAACCTACCCCGTATTAAATGGCAACACGCAAATAAAAATTGAGCTGACGAAACATGTCCCATAGTATCTGCTGATTGGCGGTGTGAGGGCCATCGTCATGTACGATGGACAGCCACGAACGTGCGCAGGATGTGGCCAGGAGGGACATGTACGTTCCGAATGCTTACACCGCCGTTTAATACAGACGCCGTTACGTGAAGAGACCCAGGCTTCGACGGTCACGTCCTTACCCATCACCTAGCCAAGGTTGCACAGGATCCCGTCGTACCAATCTCGATTGTGCCAGCAGCATCGTCAACGCCACCCGCCGCAGCACAACGCGCCGAGGACACAAGCACGGCGTCGCCTCCAGTGCTCGCTTCAGGACCGTCCGGGTTGCAGACCGAAACCGATGTTCCTGTTGGAACCATGGACGTCGACCTCGGTGTCGTGCCGACGTCTGCCTTTGTCCAGACGGGTTCGGCGTCCAACGACGGGCGACCACATTCTGATTCAGAAGGCCACATCAGAAAACAACGGTCGCCTCGCAAACACAGGAAACGACGACTAACGCCTTCCGATGACGCTCTTTCTCAGACGGCCCCGCGAGATGTCGACCTGATGTCTGACGGTGATCTCCCACATTGCGTCCAGTCACGCGATGTGGCAACAATAGGCGCCCCTCCTGTGACGTCTACTCTCCCAGCCAGGGACGTGTCCTCGCCGTTGTCAACGAATGATGACGGCGGTCTCCCTGCCACTCATGTTGCGGAATCCACAACACCCGTTCCGGAAGTACGTGACCGTCACATGTCCACGTCGTCAGCTTCCTGGGCCCATGACGTTGAAGAAGAAGTGGAACAGACTGCCAGCGTGTCTGCACAGGAGTCCACCTGGGCGACACTGGGGCTGGCGCCCCGCCAGTAATTATCACCACTGCGGCACCACCGGCGGGTCTTCACCTGCCGGCTACATCTACCGAACGTTCTGCAAATACTGAGTATGGCCGTACACAGCAATATCGTATCGCCACGATGAATTTTGCCACCATTCGTGCCCCCAATAAACTGGCCAAGTTCAGAGACACTATTTATTCTGCTGATGTGGATATAGCACTCCTACAAGAGGTTTCGTGGCTGACTTCCTAGTTCCTACCGGATACAGCGCCCATGTTTCCCCCGCATCCTATACCGGTAGCGGCGTCGCCATCCTGCTACGCGACGGACTCCCTGCAGAGAACGTCATCTACCTCCCCACTGCGCGAGGTATGGCCCTCCCACTGTTCGGCGTGCGTATTATTAATATCTACGCTCCGTCCGGCGCTGGCCGCCGTCATGACCGACAAACTTTTTTGCCGAAAGCGTCACACCCCTCTTCACCGGTCCGCAGGACGATTTGGTACTCGGTGGGGATTTTAACTCGACACAAGAACCCGCCGACCAACTCCCGCGACATTCCCCTTGTGCATCTCTCTCAGTGGTCATCGTCCGTCTACGACTTGTTGACACATGGAAGAAGCTCCATGGAATTCAACCGGGCTATACATTCTACACCTCTCACTCGTCAAGCCGCATAGATCGCATCTACGTTACCCGCTCCCTTGCTGATGGCACACGTCATGCGGACGTCTGGCCCTTGGCCTTTTCAGACCATGATGCGTGCCTCTGCGACGTCACTCTCGCCCGACAGCAAGTGTGGCATAGTCGTGGTCTGTGGAAACTCAATGTCGCTCACCTGACCTCCTTAGACTGTCGCCATATGGTCGAAGAAGCTTGGGCACGCTGCCACCATCGTCGCGAAGCCTATCACTCCACCTTATCATGGTGGCTCTCCTGTGCAAAGACGACCCTCAGGAAGACTCTGATGAGTTATGGGAAGGAATTAAAGGCGTGGAAAACTCATACCCTGCACTTCTACTACACCATTCTACGTGACTGTACGACGATGCCTTTCTCGCCAGCCCGGCAGTCGATGGTCCATCGCACGAAGGCGCAGATCTCCTTGATCATGCGGCGTGACTTGGAAGGCACTGTAATCCGTTACGAGCTTCTAATCGCATCCCTCAAGAACGTCCGTCGATGTTCCATCTCCTTCAGGAAAGACAACGACGACGACGACGAGCTCTGTTCCAAGTCCTCACTGATGTGGAAGGGCGCCGGCACGACACCCAACAAAGCATCGGTCGTACTCTCCATGCTCATTTTGCCGGGCTATACGCAGCCGTACCGCATTCTGCAGCACTGATCACAGAAACCGCTCAGCTTACTACGAACACTCTTCCGGAGGATGCAGTGCATGACCTCCAAGACGACGTAACCACAGATGAAGTGGTAGATGCTATCAAGGCGGGTTCCGATAACAGATCTCCTGGACCTGACGGTATACCCATCGAATTTTATAAAAGTTTTCACTATTTGTTGGCTTCCACGTGGACGGCAATCGCACAAGAGCTGATGTCACCGATGACAGTGGTCCCGAGCGCCTTTATAGAAGGCATTATTATCCCCGTACATAAACCGCGCGAGTTATCGAGGATCCAGGACTATCGACCAATTACTTTTCTCAACAGCGACATGAAAATATTCACACGGCTACTGGCATCGCGACTCAAGAAGGTCGCCCGTTACGTCACATCCTGCGACCAGACATCCCTAGGAGGCGACAACAACATCCGTACGGCCCTTTGCCGTTACAGAGACATGATAGCATTAGCGCATTATCAGCGTCTCCCTGGCGCCTTGGCTTCACTGGACTTTAGCCAGGCTTTCGACCGTGTTGACCACTTCTATTTACGGACAGTTCTTCAGCATATGGGTTTTCCTGGTGGTATTGTCACAGTGGTTATGCGCCTGTTGAGTAGTGCAACCTCTAAAATCATGTACAATGGTCGCCTTACACCGTCCCTGGTCATCGCACGATCTGTACGACAAGGCGGCCCTCTTTCCACGATTTTGTATGCTTTCGCCTTGGAACCCCTGCTCCAGGCCATGCGCCAACGTTTGGAAGGCATGGCTGTGCAAGGCCACCGTTTTTGTTGTACAGCCTACGCAGACGACATAGTACTATATCTGCGCAGTGAAGATGAAGTACGAGCAGCACTGACATGGGTGGTGACTTACGGCGAAGCTTCGGGGAGCTGCCTCAACGTGTCAAAATCCAAGGTCCTGCTCATTGGTGAGGGCTTGCCAGAGAGATGCGATGCTCCCCTTAGTGTAGCCGCCACCATACGGTGTCTTGGACTTGATTTCACAGCAGACCTGCGCCGCTCAGCGACTATCAATGGTAGACGCTTGCTACAGACAATCAGAGCAAATCTCGCAGATCACCGGTTACGAGCTCTCGACGTTATCCAACGCGCGCAATACGTGAACATGTATCATGCTTCCCGTATACCACACGTGGCTCAAGTACTACCAGTCCCAAATCTCCTGGCGCGACGACTGTTGATGGCTTTCGGCTCCTTCGTCAGCTCGGGGATGTTATTCAAGGTGCAGTATGAATCGCTTGCACTGCCACGAGATCGTGGCGGGGTGGGACTCATCCACGTGCCGACTCGTGTCAAGGCACTATACGTAAGCTCCCAACTAAAACTTTGGCATCGTTGCCCCCAGAGCCTTACTAGCCTCCTGCTTCACAACTTTGCACCGGCCTCCTTGACCGCCCCAGTACTGGTATCGACCATTCCAACCCCATTTTATTACATCCAACAATTTTTCCTGGAGTTCAGTTATACCTACCGGTCCTCACCTCTTACACGTTTGTACCTCACGAAAACAGTCTCCGAATTGTTACAACAGTGCCGCCCGTCCAACCCCGTCGAACGTAAGTATCCACAGTACGTGTGGCGACACATATGGAAGGCGATCTATGCGCGTTTTCTTGACTCAGACGTTCAATCAGTGTGGTACATCACCGTGAATGGAAAACAAGTTAACCGAGATCGTCTGCACCGCATCCATCTCGCCGATTCATCCCTCTGCACCCACTGTGGAGTGGATGACACGGATGTCCACCGGTTCCGCTGTGGCACAGCGTTCGACGTCTGGACACTTGCGCGGCGAATTTTGGCGTTTCTTACTCGCCAGACACCGGCTCAGATCGACGTCCACATGCTTTTGTACCCCGATAAGACTTTCTACCCCTCCGCCAAAACTCACTCTGTGAATTGGATCTGTGGCCACACGATCCGCTATCTTTTTACTTCTGGCGACAAGTCTACGCTAGGATATTGGACTTATCTCAACGAACGACACTGCGTCCTGATACGCAACCCACGCTATAAACAATATTTTTCCAATTTCTTACGGAGCACTTTCGATGACCCACCTAGTAGCTGGAACGTCGAAGCCCTGAGAAGCTGAAAACTGTATAAACCAAACCGAACTGAATAGATCTACTACCCAGAACCCACGCCTACGCCATGAGAAGACGCGTTTGGACGAGCTGGCATGCTGTAGGCGGATACACTTCAGGAGCACCTGTAAGAACTAGACTTTAACTACAAGTCGAACGACGACTTTCATTATTAAAAAAAATCACTTTTCCTTATTTATTCCTTATAATTTGTTCTTAAAGGAAAAAGAAATTTGATTTTGGCTTTGAGAAACTTTTTTTCTTTTTTTGTTCCAAAAGATTGCTCCTTCGCCAACAAGACGAAGGAGACTCATTTTTGTTTACTGGAAGGAGAAACAAGTATAATTGGAGTCTTTGTTTTCTTTTGAAAAAAAATTAAAAAAATTAAAAAAAGCGGTTATAGGGGAAAAAAAAGCTGTAGCATCCGTCGTGTCTGTCTACAATGTCTGCGGATCGAGACCAGCTGGCGCAAAAATTTTTTGTAGCCTCTTCTCTCTGAACGCTGAAGACGTGAATGCAATGGTAGTGCACATTCAATTTATTTCACTTTCTGACACGCCGATAACAAAATGTTATCCAGTAACCATTTTCCGGCATATTTCTTGCAGACTGTCGTCCTCTGATCGCCGTATCGGCAAAGCTCCGGGATCCATTTCCTGGCTACTGGCAGCGCTGTGCTCCCCCGTTCTGTATCGAAAGCGCCTGCTACCGCTCATCGCTTTTGATAATTTAAAACTCTTTATTATTAAATGTTGCTCCACAGAAAATTTCTACGATTTCCATTGTCGCTCGAAAGCAACGGAGACAGACGCCCTGATTAGTAGATGGGTACTGTATTAGATTAATCGGCAAGATATGCCGCACATATAGACAATGAGGAAGTCTGCGTCTTCATACGTTTCCTCCTTGAAATCTGTATGGCCAGAAATTAATTTTATAGACTGGAACGAAATCAAACCACCTCACTACATTCGATGATAGGAGAATGTGACAATACTAAGTCGCGACAGCGAAAAGTAACTTGAAAGTTAACGGAATTTGACATTTCCTTTGAGTAATTCGGTGAATGGTAAAGTGTTACAATTCAATTGTAAAGAAGGTACGACACAAATAGGATGAATGTGACGAACTATTAGAGCCTAAAGATATGGCACTCACCACAAAGGTATGATGAAGAAATTGATGAAGAGTGGATGACTGAGTGCTAGGAACCATTAGTTTATAAGTAGGAATGTGTTGATTTACCATAATTCTTTTTAGTAATTCATGATTTTGGTTAGTTTGTTTCTAAATCTGACGTGGAAGTGTAGGAAAATACTATCTCGTGGCTTTAACTGATCCAGCTGCTAACAGAAGTTCATGGTAGAAAGTAATGCTCTTAATTTTCACCTGAAAGAATTTGTAGCTTGCGTGTGTTTGTTTGTAATTTGACGAGTTTCTGAAATTCATGGATAAAGGCAAGGTTGCTAATTTAATATGAAATACTAAGAAGTCGCCTTTTGTGAAATGAGTGAGTAGAAATTTACGTGTGAAGCTGATTCTTAGAACAACGGGATTTGAAAGATACGTGGGAATCAGTGATATCGCTTTCTGGAATTGAATAAAGGGGAAACAGCGTAATAGGAATTCGTGTAGCCATACTATACACGCTATACAAGAACTGAAAGTATTGTGAAAAGTTCTGTGTGTGTATTTAAGTGTCTTTTGGACTGGAGGTTCTGGATGGTATACTATTTAATCGTGCAGAGGTATAATTAGGAAATCAGTCTAGGTAACTTGTGGAGGTTTTTATTCAGTTGCAATAACGGGCCGCGCACAAATTTGAGGGGAACATAAATTTCGGAATCGCGACCGCGCGAATTTTCCAACCACGCGAGAGTTAGTTAACGTCGAGGCACGTCAATAAATGAGAGGTGTTTTTGGGATCAGACAGTGATTGAAGAAGTTATAGAATTTTTCTAGTACTGGTACGCGTGGAAATACCATCATTGCTTTGCCCAATGGTAATAAGAGTGATAGTGTGTTGCTGTGACGTAATGAATCAAGCATTGTGGGCTATCCTTCATTCCTTCCCGTGGGTGAGGTTATCTTCGTAAGAGACCGTAGGAAGTAAAAATATCTTTATATGTGCTGTTACAAGATCAGCTGTTAGGCAATTTTATCCTGTATGTTACTGGTAATACCGTTAGTATGTTTTGAGAGATGAAAGAATGAAAAGAAAATAAATAGCTTACAGAACGGAGGAGGAGTTATTATGCAGGCCCAGTTACAATTCCGGTTACTTACGCATTTTCTTTAAACACAGTCGGGTGATTAGCAGTGTACGAAATTGGGGGTTAACATTTCAAAATCAAACATTTATCCGTTGCGCATACATTTGTTTATTTCTTTGAGTAAAGAATTTGATTATTCGTTACTATGTGTAACAAACACGCAGTGACACATTTAATGAGAATACGCAGGGACCATTTATCTTTAGTAGGTTTCCGGAACACGTTAGGACCTCACAACTGGGTTGGCCTTGATTTTTCTTTCTGTACCCTACCTATCCTACCTCGTTTTCTGTAATTGCTCGAATGCGCCGGGGAAGTGATAAGGCTCAATTCCTCGAGAGATTGTGATGATCGTTTATCTCCCACCACGTATTCTCTATATTTTCCCACAGAGTTTCTGAATTCCTTGACCCCGTAACACACATTTTCAATGGGGTTGAGGTCTGAAGATTTTGGAACGGAAGGAAGAAGTTTTATTCTCTGCTGACCTTGGAACCAGTTCTGGACGGCTCTGCTATTATGAATCTGGCTATGGTCCTGTAAAGAAATGATCATTCATTAACACAGAAATTAAATACTTCCGACTAATACTATAAATACATGGCCGAGCGGTTCTAGGCGCTTCAGTCTGGAACCGCGCGACCGCTACGGTCGCAGGTTCTAATCCTGCCTCGGGCATGGGTGTGTGTGATGTCCTTCGGCTAGTTAGGTTTAAGTAGTTCTAAGTTCGACCCAACCCGATGCGAAAGCGAAGGGTGCGTGGCACAGGGGGAGCTGTGTCAAGGGACCGAACACCAGTCCCTTTCTGTTCGCAGGGCACAGACCAGCAGGTGCTCTGCATGCCGGCGACCTCGTTTGTCAGCGTGGGATCGCGGCGCGAGTCGGCAAGGGTGCTTCGCCGCGCCCCTGGGTAACCGGGGCGTGTTCTGCCAAACCCAGGAGGTGGTGACATCGCCTGGGCCAGGTTAGATGGGCCCAGACCGCCGAACGACTGGGAGACCGACCCACCACCTGAGTAGGAGTGGGTCCTTGGCCTTCAGGTGGAAACTCGGGCTAGTAGGCGGCGAAGGGCGAGGGGTGCATCCGCCTCTCCGGAGTGCGGGGTGCACTTGCCGAGGAGCGTCGAGTGAAATCGTCGACGACGAGGCCTTCGACGGGGACCAGTGCGCTGGCAACGGCGCGCTGAACCCTGCAGCTCTGGAGTGCCCTTGACCTAGGGGCGAGGTCGGTGGGCGAGCTGCAAGAGTCCCCCCCCCATGCCAGAGGAGCCGGTCCGGGGCAAGAGACGGGCTCCCAACCCCTTTTTTTTTCACTTGTCAACAACATGGCTGAGACAGAGACAAGCGATTCATGCGCGCCTTCGAGGGCTTCTTTGCTTACTGTTCCCTCCCCATCAGGGGGCACGGGGCAGATCGAGGAAAGCATTAGTGAGAGGCATGCCAGGATTACACAATACCTGGAAGCCAATGTAAAAAATGGAAAGTTAAGCCAGGCTGCGATCATGACCCTAAAAAATGAACTCGCCTCCTGGGCTATCGCCCATGCGAAGCTCGAGGGGCGAGTTGAAGAATTACAGAAGGAAAACGAAAGGCTGCGCAAGCAGCCAAAAAAATCATGGGCTAATGTAGTCGCTCAAACGGCACCTAAGAGCCAGTCCACAAGAGATACCATTGTAAAAGTGTCACAAAGACCGGACACCGCTGTCTTTTTGAGACCACTGCCCGGTCAAGACACTAAGAAAGTACAGGAAATTTTTACAACAACGATCAATCCTGCTAAAGATAAAATCAAAATAAATAAAGTAAAAGCTACAAAGAATGTAGTAATAGTTGATGTGGCAACGGAGGATGACCGGAATAAAATACTAAACAACCAGAAACTATGTAAAGCAGTAAAATGTGAGCCACCAAGAAAGAGAAATCCTCTTGTTATTATGTATGACATACCAGTCACATTTGATAATAATGAACTCCAGGAAACAATACGAAATCAGAATTTTGATGATATGAGTACTGATGAATTTAAAAACGAATTCAAACTTAAATTTAAAACGGGGCCAAGAGACAAAGACGTTGTACATCATGTAGCAGAAGTCTCTGGCCAAATGTGGAAGAGATTAACCTCAATGGGTAGAATCTACATTGGCTTTCACGCCATCAACCTGCGGGACTTTTTGGTGGTACCTTGCTGCCATAATTGCGGCGATCTTGACCATGTGCATAAATATTGTGAAAGGAAGTCGGCTTGCTCCAGGTGTGGAGAAGAAAATCACATTAGAAAAAACTGCACAAAATCTGCAATATGCATCCCCTGCATGAGAAGAGGTAAAAAGACCTGTAATGCCTCTGGTCGCAACTGCCCAACGTACAGGATGCTGGAGCAGAGGCTAATATCAAGAACAGACTATGGCTGAGTTAACTACGGCACCCAGGATGCCTAAAAGAAAATCCCCATGCAAGAGGAGAAGGGACGCGGCAAGAGCAGCCCAGTTCAAACAGTTCCTTGCAACACTTGCAGAAGGAAGAGATGGTAGGAAGAGAATGAAGGATGCGTGTGTCCAAACGGATCCACAAGAACAAGCGGCAGCTCCCTCTCCCTACTGCTGGGGATCACGAACGCCAGGAAATCAGGCAACTCAAGACAGGCGTCCTGTAGCGGTGGGCCGACCAGCATTTGTTCAAGGGAGTCCTGTACTGGAATTGCCGGTGCAGGTCAACACAATTACAAGTTCAAATACACAAATAACCAATAACACCAACGCTAGTACTGACTCGAGACAACCAACAGCTGTGAGAACAGTGGTTGATCCGATCAGAATATACCCTAATCTTGAACATTCTTTACAATTATCCCCCCTGGAGGAGCCGGCTGTCCTGACCACTGCACTGCGACATCTAGTGCGGGTAGGACATAGGTACGGGCGTAAAGTCACCTTCTCGGTCATGGAGGCTGTTGACAGGGTACAACTAAAGACTATGAATCTCCCCACCGACTTTGGCGCCCTGCGTGACCTAGTAAAGAAGGTGTTTGAGAGAAGGAACGAGACCTTCAACTTAGATGAAATATACAGTCAGTCTGTCCTATCCAATGGGAGAATTGCCTACGACTGGACGAAAACCTTCCCAGCATCATATGTACACACGTATTTCCCATAATTACAGAAATACAGATAGGGCAGCTAAATGCACATAATAGTAGGCTGGTCATGCAGGAGCTTCGAAGAGTGGTGGAGGAGAGGAGCCTTGATGTGCTCTGTTTGCAGGAGCCATACTCTCTTGCGGGGAATGTAGCCTTTGCTGCCATGAGCTGGCAAGTGGTTAGTTTCGGAGATGACCCGAAAGCCACCATCATAATAACCAACAAGGCACTGCGAGTAACGGTGCTCTCACATCTTTCGGACGATCACTGCAATGTCATCGAACTTCAGTCACCAATTGGCGTGATATACTTAATAAACATGTATTTTCAATACGGTACAGACATTGACGTTTACCTTGACCAACTCACGCAGGTGGCAACGGTGCTGAGGGGCAGAAAGGCAGTTGTGGTGGCGGACGCGAACGCCAAATCCCCCCTGTGGCACAGTGGCACCCGAGATGAAAGAGGAGGCAAGCTGGAAGAGACTATCATGTCCCTACAACTCCTCATTGCCAATAGACCAGGAAACCCCCCCCCCCCCACCTACACAGGAGGGGGAGGAGATGGAACTAATATCGACATCACGTTGATGACCACCAACATCGCTGCCAATATACAAAACTGGATTGTCACTGATGGAGAAACAACCAGCGATCACAACTTGATCACATTTACAATTTCAGATCGGGAGTGCCTCTGGGACATAGGGTGGGAAGTACAACTAAACTATAACAAGACCAATTGGGAGCGCCTTGCAAGAGAGTTTGACACTCCGACATGGCCAGATGATGACGAAGATATCGACAAACACGCCGAAGATCTGGTGGGCGCTCTTACCAGGGCAGTCAAGGCTGCCGTACCAACCAGGAGGAGAGCCGTTGCGGCTTCTCCATCACCATGGTCAGCGGAACTGGGGCAGATGCGTCAGTCTGTCAGGAGGGCGAGGAGGTATTACCAGCGAAGAGTCGTCTGGGAAGAAAAACAAACATGGCTACGAACATACAGGGAAGCTAAAGAGCAGTTCCAGAAGGAACTGCGAACTGTCAGGCTGGAAAGCTGGAAGAAATATGTGCACAGCCAATTGGCTATGGACCCCTGGGGCACTCCTTACAAAATAGTAAGAGAGAAAATCAGGTCGCCAATGGTGCTCTCCACTATCAGGGACGGGAACCGGATGACTGGATCTTGGCAGGAAACTGCTGAGGTCCTCCTCCACTCCCTCCTCCCTGATGATAAAGAGGAAGAGGACACAGAAGAACAATGCCTAATTAGGCAGGCTATGCAGGCTGACTACGAGAATAACACCATGGTGTACCCTTTTTCAGAAGAGGAAGTGGCAGCCCACATAAAATTACTAAAGAAAGGAAAGGCCCCAGGACCAGACGGCATCATCGCGGAGGTGGTGCAATACCTCGCTCCTCAACTGGTGACACCTTTAGCAAGAATTTACAACGAGGCCCTGCGCCTCAGAACATTCCCCAAAATCTGGAAACAGGCCAATGTTGTAATTATCAAAAAAGGGCGGGACAAAGACCCTAAAGAAGCAAAATCTTACAGACCTATCTGTCTGTTGGACCTGTTAGGCAAATTGCTGGAGAGGTTACTAGCTGATAGACTGACAGCACACCGGATGTTGTGCGGGATGAGCGACAGACAATTCGGTTTTCGGCGGGGGCGATCTGCGTGTGACGCAATTGCCCTCGCATCCGAGGTCTGTGGGTCGTCTCCGCACAAGTACATAGTTGGCATCATGGTGGACATCAGTGGCGCCTTTGATAACCTGTGGTGGCCTTCGCTCTTCTCCTGCTTGCGGGAGAAGGAGTGTCCAGGGCCGCTATACGGCTGTCTTAGGAGCTATTGTATGGAAAGAGAGGTCTGGCTATCGTCCCCTAGCGAGCGAATTGGTAAGAAAATCACGAAGGGGTGTCCACAGGGCTCTGTCCTGGGGCCACTCTTTTGGGATATCAATATGGAGCCTCTCCTGGAGAGCTTGGAAAATAGTGTGGATGTGCTAGAGGCGATAGCTTACGCTGACGACCTCCTTCTGCTGGTTGGCGGCCGAAGTCGCGAGGACCTCGAACCTAAAATTAATAGGACACTAGCAATTCTTACACAGTGGTGCCAAAACACAAAAATGACTATTGCGCCTAGCAAGTCAACATACTTGTTATTGAAAGGCCAATTGGCCAGGAATCCAACGGTAAGAATTGAGGGCTCACCGGTGATTCGGCGTCGAGAGGCCCGGTACCTTGGAGTAACAATTGATGAAAGGTGGAACTTTGCCAAACACATCGAAACAGTTACACAAAGATCACTTGAAGCTCTAAATAATCTTATCATGATAGGACACAGTAGGTTTCACCTTCCACCAGAACTCATAAAATTGTACCACAACACCATTCTCGTTTCCATCGTGGGTTACGGATCCGGAGTGTGGGTACACAGGCTCACGAGGGTCGTGCCCGCTATGTCTGTGAGGAGGGTGCAACGTAACATGCTTCTGCGCTCCATCGGAGCGTACAGAACATCTCCAGGAGGGGCACTACTAACACTCATGGGGGTATGTCCCCTGGACATCAAAATCCGGGAACAGGCAGCTTGGTACTGGGTGAAAAAGGGTGATATAGAAAAGACCAAGAGCATCATGGGAGTGCGGGTGGGGGACAAGTTTGCAATTAAGAGGAGAGGAGAAGAGCTATGGCAAGAACTTTGGGACGCAGAAACAACAGGCCGAAGGACTTACCAGTTGCTCCCAAACATCAAAGAACGCCTCCAACTCTCGCATTTTCAACCAAGCAAGGGACTGGTGCACTTCCTCACAGGGCATGGACCGTATCCGGCATATCTTTGCCGATTCGGGAAAAGGGCTACCCCCTCGTGTGATTGTGGAGCTGAGTGGGGCACTCCGGATCACGTGATCTATGAGTGCCCGGTCTTTGATGACGTAGCCGGGGAATTAAGAAACCAGCTGCCTCACAATAACACGTACCAGTTAATTAGAGACCCTACTACATTCACCATATTAAATCGCCTTGCCAGCGAGGTGTCAGCAAAAGTCCTGCAAGAATACCTCAGGGAAAACATATGAGCCACCAGACATGACATAATTGAAGGCGACCCATCCCATTCCGCCAGGGCGTGGACTGGCCAATCGCCGTGACGGTAGGAATCCGCCATGCCTTGGAACAAGGGGGAGGGAGCGCCAATAACCGAAATTGACAACTGCGCACCGACTGTGACTTAGAACTAATTAACCACTTAGTAGATAGGAGATAGAAGACCCCTAAAAGAACCTGCAGCGACTTTCTTAAGGCCAGCCCAGTGCCAGGGGCATGCTCACTGGGGTTAGCTCAGTGGGCACGGCCACACAGTAGGTTTATATTAAACAACTGGCACGCCTGTAACGCTGCAGGAAGTAGCCCTTAGATTAGTTAGCTAAGAGTAGAACTAGATCTTACCCAATAAGAAACTAACTCCTCATTTCCTGTAGCAAGTAAGTTCACTAACACTAGTAATAGAAGTTAACAATGCTGCTAACATCAATTAAATGTAATGTAGATCTAAGACCCACTAATGTATTAGGTGGTGGGTTACAATGTATGAAATAATTTGAATAAAGAAATTTTTTTTTTAAAAAAAAAAAAAAAAGTTCTGGGGGACTGATGACCTCACATGTTAAGTCCCATAGTGCTGAGGGCCAAAATACTCGTACTATAAATACATAATTTACATACTGTGAAAAAATTCGACAACTGCAATGGCTCTGTAGTCTAAGCTACAGGTTTATAAATTATTCGGAGAATTCCACATTCCAAAATACTTTGCTAACAGCTGTTGACAAAAACTTACATTGACAAGGGAAGGGTGCTGGGACGGAGTTCAGAATACAGAGTGAATAGTAATATAGTTTAGGGTGCCAGTTATAAAACGCAGGTAAGCCTTCTTTCAGAATATACCGCCCTCCTATGCTTTGGTAATGATGAAGTGGGGTGTAAGTTGCTCAATACAGTGCAGAAGTCTGTTGAACTGCTAGACTCTGTTGCACGGTTGTAAAGGTAATCCGCTTCGCTTATTCAAAACGATTGCTAGCCTTCACTATACAATTCTTTTTTCTATCTTTCCACTGACAAAGATATACAGAAGAAACAAATCTGTTTTGTGGCGAGATATTCTCTACGGAATTTACACGTGCTCGTTTGCTCAATGTGTTGCATTTACCGAAGGCGATCGTGGCCGCTGACGTCGCCTGTTCACACCTCGTGTCAACGCGGCCCCGCACTCGGAGTAAACGCCTACAGTTGAGATAAATAGCTGATTTAAGGAATGTAATGAAATAAGTCCTCCCTTCACATTAGTGAGAACTAAATACCACTACGAGAACGTATCTTCATGTAATGCTCATTGATCAAGAACAATTCGTGTATGCAACAAATGGTTCAAATGGCTCTGAGCACTATGCGACTTAACTTCTGAGGTCATCAGTCGCCTAGAACTTACAACTAATTAAACCTAACTAACCTAAGGACATCACACACATCCATGCCCGAGGCAGGATTCCAACCTGCGACCGTAGAGGTCGCTCGGTTCCAGACTGTAGCGCCTAGAACCGCACGGCCACTCCGGACGGCCGTGTATGCAACGTCGCTGTTATGACTAAGATCATAAAATCTGTAAATCGTAACCCAATTAATATATTTGCATGCGCCTACGGAATACTAAATATGAGAACAATTTGTTTCTTTGTCATATAATTTTTAATCAAGGCAATGCAGGCAGTTGTCAGATGATATCAGAATTGAATGTAAAGGAGGAATAGAGAAAATGATATACGAGAAACAAATCTCGAACCGATGAACAACTGTGTACTATCCTGGAAACGTGGTGATGCGGCTATCTCACTATTTCAAAGGATGAGAAAACCATCCTGCCCACTTTCCGAGGACGATATTTCCTGACAGAAACCACATCAGGGTGAACGGCTTTAGGCTGAGACATTAGGAACCTCAAACTACGTCACCAGTACGTTAATTCTCTGATTCCTAGCCCCGTCATCACGCACTTCCCATGTAACTGGCAGAAACGAGAGCGGACAACCTGCAATTAGGTGATACAGACCTACATCCATTTAATATTTTCTTGTCATCTCGATCGCAAATTGAGAGTAATTACCACAGGAGGAGTGGTTTTGAGTTAGGAAACGTATTTCAGTTCAAAATGGTCGCTTCATTCAAAGGGTGGCCATACTCTCATGTTTCACGTTGCGAGCTGTATACGTCAGCTACGATTATGGTAAGGGCAGTATTTACTCCTGTGCGAACAAGGCACTGCTGCAGTAAAGCGCTCAATTTATATAACTATAGATGTTTTCTTCATTAGTTCCAGTTTTTCTGCAAAAGCTTTATCTTATCAATCCCTTCCGCTACTGCTCTTTTTAAGTTCTAATGCCTAAGGGACCAAACTGCTAGGGTCATCAGTTCCTAGACGTAGAAACTACTTACACTAACTTATTCTAAGGAAAACATGCACATCCATGCCCGGGGGAGGACTAGAACCTCCGCCGGAAGGAGCCGCGAAATCTGTGACACGTCGCCCCAGACCGCCGGACCACCCCACGCGGCAATTGCTATTCTAAAGGTCACAACTAAGAGACCATTCGTACACCCTCCGTATCATATGTTTTCTGGAATCCTCTCAGGATTTGCGTCAGTAGTATTCTTCGCGATTACCAATTTACATCAACAACAAAACAAGATTAAGTCCCTGAAGTGACTAGAATTAACTGTCATCGACACGAATTTGTGTTTTTTACATCATCTAGGTGTCAAACAAGACGATAACAATTACTGAAGCAATAAACGAGGTTATTAATGATGTATTAACTATGGCAGCTATGAAGATAAACACGTATGAAACTGCACATCAGCGCATTTTCCCATTGTTCCCTTTCTTCTTCAGTAGTCTCACATTACATTTTTCTTTGTGAATCCACCAAATGATTTCGATGTGTTGTACTATTATCCATAATAACACCTGATATTCTAGTGATGTATAACCAATTTCACTGAAGCCGATCATTACAAGTACACAATTCATTCTTAGATTTCAGCGGTGTAATGTGCTATCGGGCTGGCGTCTGGCGGCGCAGCTCCACTAGGGCTGACACAAACAGGCTGTGGATAGCAGTGAGGCCTTTCTGATCTGTCCAATTCTTTCTTCATATTGCTACTGTTTTTGGTACTTGGCAGACGTTTTGAAAGTGTTTGGCACACCTGTGGTCATTCACTCTCTTTCAGTACTGATGCCGAAGGACCATGCTCAATTCCCATAACATTACCTTTTTACATTGACGGGTAATCTGGATAGTCGTCACGTTCATGTGCCATCTACATCGAAAATTTAATATTACGGTCCTAGGAACTACCCTGCAATACGTTTTGTGTTTCATATTTGGAACTATCTGCATTAACGGTCATCAGAACAATGTCAGGGAACAGAATGCAGCAGTGCCTTGGTAGCTATTTGAGGACCTGCTTGAGTCGTGATCTAAGGAAAGGGTAGTTGCTGGTTAACATTATATTACACTAGCGAGAAGTACCAAGTTTTCCTTTTTCTCTGCAAACTTCCAGAACTAAATTCAGTACAAAAATGCTAAGAAGATATTTGCATTGTGCCAACTCAATGATCTACCTATTTTTATAGGTTTTTATTTTCACAGCCATTCTCGTTCTGCATTGCAATAAACTTCATTCATTATTTGCTTGTTCTCGTTACGATTATAGTTGTCATTCTCTCACTCGCAAGAGTTTTCACATCCCTTTTTGGTATCGATGCACATGAAGAGTGGCTATGAAAGAAGGGAATACTGAATGTTACGTCATGCAGAATACACTCATTTACTTCAGCACCTCGTGATCAACGCTACAGGAGAAGTGAGATACATAAAGTTGACAATGGGAGGACAGATATGGTGGCACAACTCTGCAACTACTCCTGTTGATTTAACACAGTGTTACCAGATAAACTGGTGCTGCGGAATCGAAAATGTAGTACGGACTTTGCCACAGTAGCAGAGAGCTGCTAATTTCGGACCATGACAGCGGATTATCCTTGGGTCAGCTGCTGGTTAGTGTGTTGCAACTGTAAATGCAAGGATTTGTTTGATAGTCTTGTGCTGATGCTGACTGAATAAATTATGCCGGTGGATAAAAAACGGTTTAGTTTTGAGACCTAACCTTCGAGGGGGTGGGGGCGGGAGGGGAGGCACAGCGGTCTAGGGGTCTGCTTCATGAATTCCAAGCAAAAAAAACCACAAAACATAACGCAGGTAGGGTTCGAACAACTACTTTCATGCAGAGACATGCATTTGGAATCTGTTCATCGTTTAAGGGGCCAAACAAGAGGGTAACATTACAGGAATAATGATCAGGCTATTTAGTATTTAATAGAGCATACAGAAACTGTGGTGTCACCGCCAGACACCACGCTTGCTAGGTGGTAGCTTAAATCGGCCACGGTCCATTTAGTACATGTCGGACCCGCGTGTCGCCACTGTGTGATCGCAGACCGAGCGCCACCACAAGGCAGGTCTCGAGATACGATATAGCACTCGCCCCAGTTGTACGACGACTTTGCTAGCGACCACACTTACGAAGCCTTTCTCTCGTTTGCCGAGAGACAGTTAGAATAGCCTTCAGCTAAGTCCAGGGCTACGACCTAGCAAGGCGCCATTAACCGTATCTGCAGATAGTCTTATTTGTATTATCAAGAGCGATGTACCAACAAGGATAGATAAAAGTTAAGTATTCGAGGAGCTGCATACTTTTCTTATTAGAATTCACTACTTATCCTGTTCCAGAATTCACGCCCGTCTGCGTTAGATAGCGTGCATCTCGGCCTACTCTATCTACAAGGTGTTGGCACATTTACCAACTCATCATTGGCGACGAGGCAACGGACAGGGTTTTGTTCTTTCTAATTGCTTACATTTACTTGTGTCATGGCTTCGCCACAATCTCCAGATGTACTGTCCGAGTTTTATCGCTTGCAGAATCAGCAGACGCAGGCGTTATTGGATGCCCTTGGACAGCTCGTCCAGGGTCAACGTGCCCTTCAAACCGATGCGGCAGCCGCCGCTTCACCGCTACCGCAGCCACAACATGCAGTTGCACCGCCTTTTAGGCCCTACTACCCAGACGTGGAATCGTGGATCGAGTGGTCCCGCCAGTTTGGATTTCATCTCGCCGCCTACAGAATTCAAGGTAACGAGCGGCAGCCTCATTTATTGTCGTGTGTAGGGGTGCAAACGTACCGTGTGATAGTGAAATTGTTTCCCCGACGCGACGTCGCAACTCTGTCCTACGATGAAATTTTGTCGGCATTGGACGCCTATTTCAAAGACACAGTCAATGTCGTTGCAAAGAGGTATACTTTCTTTCGTACAAAACGTACGGCCGGTCAAACTAATCGGGAGTGGGTTGCAACTATGCAAGGCCTTACTAGGGATTGTGCGCTTGAATGTGACTGTGGCCTTCCTTATTCAGATACTATGGTGCGTGATGCAATTGCACAGAACGTTTCTGATGTTCGCATACGGGAACAGATTTTGAAACTAGTTAATCCCTCCCTTCAGCAAATGATAGACATATTGGATAGACAAGACACACTTGACTTTGCTCAGGAATCATTTGAAACTTCGCCAGCCATGTGTAACATTAACCGGCCCGCCAGCCGCGCTGCGCGGCCCGGTGAACTGCCCTCGCGCCAGTTCGCACAGCTGCCGCCACGCTCTAAACCAGGTGTGCCGCGCCAGCACACAACTGCAGTGACATCACGCCCGCGGTGTGCAACTAGACATTCGCGTGAAAATTGCCCGTCACGCCAAGCTATTTGCTTTTTCTGTAATAAGAAAGGACATGTTCAAAGTGTTTGCCAGAAAAAGCTCAGATCAGACAATCATATTCATCCAGGCCTTTTACTTCGCGCCGGAATCGAACCAAGGACACTCAGGCTCGTGGACCTTCGCCCATGGACATTCATGTAGTTAATTCCACTTCGTTCAGTGACACTGTCTCTAACAGTGACTGTGTTCGTCCCACAAAAAGAGTGCGTCGACGTCACCGGAAATCACGTCAATTAGCAAGTGATTCTGTACCAGTGTCTGTTCAAATTGCACGCGACAGTCGCTCTTGTCGTCAGCAGGACAAACTTTTTGTAGATTTGGACTTTAATGGCAAGGTCATACCATTCCAGCTCGATACCGGAGCTGCAGTTTAATTGCTCAATCACGACACGTACAAACAACTGGGCAAACCTCCGCTGCGTGCCGCAAATGTTCAGTTAAAAAGTTATTCAGGACAGCAGATCCCTGTGTTAGGACAGTGCAGTCTTCTTGCAACATACAAGGGACAAACTAAAACTTGTGTCATTTTCCGTTCTTCGTTCGTCTACGGCAGTGAACTTGTTTGGTTTAGATTTATTTCAATTGTTTAACATGTCTATAGTAAATCAGGTCCTATCAGTGAATCAGACTGTGCCTTCAGACAGTGTTTCTCGTCTATGTGAAGAATTTACAGACATTTTTGCTCCGGGCCTTGGTTGCGCTAAGAACTATGAAGCACATTTGGAACTGAAAGTAAACGCGCAACCGAAATTTTTCCGAGCGCGCAATGTTCCCCACGCATTGCGTGATGAGGTCGCAAGAACATCAAACGATTTAGAATCCCAAGGTGTAATTGAACGTGTGCAAGCTTCTCTCTGGGCCTCACCCTTAGTAATTTTGCCAAAACCTTCCGGAAAACTGAGACTTTGTGTGGACTTCAAGGCAACAGTGAATCCACAACTCGTGATTGCAACTTTTCCCTTACCCCGCCCGGAAGATCTTTTTGATAAACTGTGCCCGGGTAAATACTTTTCCAAGTTGGACCTCGCAGATGCGTACTTGCAAATCCCAGTGGACGCCGAATCCCAGCGCGTCTTGGTGGTTAACACGCATCTTGGTTTGTACCGATTCAAAAGACTGCCATTCGGGTGTGCATCCGCCCCTGCATTGTTTCAGCAATATTTACAAATTATTTGTGCGTCGGTCCCTACTGCTGCGAACTATCTGGACGATATTGTGATCTCCGGAAAGACAGCCGACGAACATTTAGCACACCTGCGAACATTATTTCAGGTATTACGACAAAATGGTCTTCGCTTGCGGAAGGACAAATGTGTGTTTTTTGCTCGTGACTTACCATACGTGGGACATGTCATCAATGCCCAAGGCATACATCCGAGTCCAGAGCACCTCCGTGCCATACAAGATTTGCCTTCACCACGGAATGTGAAGCAGCTACAGAGTGGGTTGGGTAAAATTAACTATTATCATCGCTTTCTGCGCAATGCCTCTTCCGTTTCAGCTCCGCTTCATCGCTTACGCCGTACGGGTGTTCCGTTTCTCTGGACGACGGAATGCGAACGCGACTTTCGCCAGTTGAAATCGGCGTTGCTTTCTAATACTTGCCTTACGCCATTCGATCCCCAGAAACCCCTTTTGTTGATGGTAGATGCATCGGATTTCGGGATCGGGGCTGTGCTTGCGTGATGAGGTCACAAAAACATTACACGATTTGGAATCACAAGGTGTAATTGAACGTGTGCAGGCTTCTCTCTGGGCATCACCCTTAGTAATTTTGCCAAAACCTTCCAGAAAATTGAGACTTTGTGTGGGCTTCAAGGCAACAGTGAATCCACAACTAGTGATTGCAACTTTTCCTTTACCCCGCCTGGAAGATCTTTTTGTCAAACTGTGCCCGGGTAAATATTTTTCGAAGTTGGACCTAGCAGATGCGTGCTTGCAAATACCGGTGGACAAAGAATCCCAGTGCGTTTTGGTGGTTAACACGCATCTTGGTTTGTATCGATTCAAACGACTGCCATTTGGTGTGCATCCGCCCCTGCATTGTTTCAGCAATATCTACAAACTGTTTGTGCGTCGGTCCCTACTGCAGCAAACTATCTGGACGATATTGTGATCTCCGGAAAGACGGAAGAAGAACATTTATCCAATCTCAGAACATTATTTCAGGTCTTGCGACATAATGGTCTTCGCTTGCGGAAGGACAAATGTGTGTTTTTTGCTCGTGATTTGCCATACCTTGGACATGTACTCAATGCCCAAGGCATACATCCCAGTCCCACACACCTTCGTGCCATACAAGACTTGCCTTCACCGCAGAATTTGAAGCAGCTACAGAGTGTGCTCGGAAAAATAAATTACTATAACAGATATGTGCCACATGCCTCTCCCATTTCAGCTCCGCTTCATCGCTTACGCCGTAAAGGTGTTCCGTTCGACTGGACGACGGAATGCGAACGCGCCTTTCGCCAGTTGAAATCAGCGTTGCTTTTCAATACTTGCCTTACGCCATTCGATCCCCAGAAGTCCCTTTTGTTGATGGTGGATACATCGGATTTCGGGATCGGGGCTGTGCTTGCGCACAAAGATGGGTCGCATGATCGCCTATTGCCTTTGCGTCCAAATTGCTCTCGTCTGCGCAAAGAAATTATTCACAGATAGAGAAAGAAGCTTTGGCTCTCGTCTTTGGTGTTACTAAGTTTCATGATTTCTTGTATGGTCGTCACTTTACCATCATCACAGACCACAAACCTTTGACGTCGCTTTTTCATCCGAACAAGCCTGTACCTCCGCGTACAGCGCAGAAATTCATTCGCTGGTCTATTTTCCTATCGCAGTACCGCTACGATATCTTGTATCGGTCCACTGCTAATCACGGAAACGCCGATGCGTTGTCCCGTTTGCCCGTTGCTGAGGATAAAGCATTCGATTCTTCCGAACTTGCTTGCATGTTCATTGATTCGGAAACCGATGAAGTGGTCGAATCGTTTCCGATCGATTTTCGTCGTGTAGCTACAGCCACAGCTGCTGACCCTGTCCTTGCTACCGTTCTGCGTTTTGTTGCTACGCAATGGCCTTTGTCAAAGTCTCGGACCGAGGATCCGTTGGTTCGCCGATTTTTTGCTCACAAGGAGAGACTTTTTGTTCGACGTGGTGGTTTGTTGTTGCGTTCTGATAAAGATCAGTCCAGAGTCGTGGTCCCACGTTCGTTACAGTCCTCTGTCTTACGGCCTCTTCACCAAGGACATTGGGGTATAGTGCGAACGAAACAACTTGTTCGTCAGTACTGTACTTGGTTCGGAATCGATGCTGCGATTACGAATATGTGTTCTTCTTGCATGGCGTGTGCCGAACAACAATCCGCACCGCCGCGGAAAGTCTTTGCATGGCCAAAAGCCACTTCCCCTTGGCAACGCTAGCACATCGATTTTGCTGGTCCATTGTGGAATGCTAGATGGTTGGTTCTGGTAGATGCCTTCAGTAATTTTCCTTTTGTTGTCCGGATGTCTTCCACGACGTCCTCCGCCACCATCCACGAGTTGTCTGCTATCTTTTGCATTGAAGGTCTTCCGCAGACTATTGTTTCCAACAATGGCCCACAATTCATGTCCGCAGAATTTCAGTCATTCTGCCAGGCCAATGGTATTCAACATCTGACATCCGCGCCGTTTTCGCCTCAGTCAAACGGTGCCGCTGAACGATTGGTCCGGACTTTCAAGTCACAGATGTTGAAATTGAAAGAGTCGCATTTTCGGGAGGACGCGTTGTTGCTCTTTTTGTCATCGTAACGCTCTCAGCCCCGAGACGGTCGCTCGCCGGCTGAGTTGCTCCATGGTCGTCCTCATCGAACCTTGATGTCTTTGTTGCACCCGCCGCATCAGGTTCCTGTGCAGCGGCAAACTTCTGCTTTTGCTCCAGGCGACGTTGTATTTTATCGCAACTATCGAGGTTCACGGCGTTGGCTCGCAGGGCGCATTCTTCGCTGCCTCGGCCGCGCGATGTATTTGGTTTTGGGGGCCTCTGGTGAGGTGCGTCGGCATCTCAATCAGCTGCGCCTCTGTCGTCGCATGGGTTCTGCCGCTCCCCGTCTGCTTTCAGCGACGGTGCCGTCCGGTCAGCGCCCTGGGGACCCATCTACGGGCTCGCCTCATCCCCAGGTGTTACCGTCGATGCCTTCCATTTTGCCCCATGGCGACGCGCCGCCGCAGCCGCCGCAGCAGCCGCCGCCGCCGCCGCCTGTTCTCCCGCCGGCGCCGCCCGCATTCGACGCTTCGCTGCAGCCGCCAAGCGCCTCCCTGGGTCACGCGCCGCCGATCGCTTCCCGGGACCAGCTGTCCTCCGCCATGGAACTCTTGCCCGCTCCGGACCACATGACGTCTTCGCGCGTCGGTTACCCCGACGCAATGGAGGTCGACCCTTCGGCCCCTCCTGTCTCTTTACGGGCGCATACACCGCATGTTGACGTGCACCCTGGACTATGTTTTCAGGCGTTTCCTAGCTCCCCTCGGACCGAATGGCCGGGTGCGGGTGGCACAGCCTCGCCTGTTGTTAGGCTCCCCACCTCATCGCATACGTCAACATGGGGTCCTCCCCACGGCGGGCGGAACCCTTATAACACGACCGTTCGCCGATTTGCGGGGGAGGAATGAGGTGTCACCGCCAGAGACCACGCTTGCTAGGTGGTAGCTTAAATCGGCCGCGGTCCATTTAGTACATGTCGGGCCCGCGTGTCGCCACTGTGTGATCGCAGACCGAACGCCACCACAAGGCAGGTCTCGAGATACGATATAGCACTCGCCCCAGTTGTACGACGACTTTGCTAGCGACTACACTTACGAAGCCTTTCTCTCATTTTCCGAGAGACAGTTAGAATAGCCTTCAGATAAGTCCAGGGCTACGTCTAGCAAGGCGCCATTAACCGTATCTGAAGATAGTCTTATTTGTATTATCAAGAGCGATGTACCAACAAGGATAGATAAAAGTTAAGTATTCGCGGAGCTGCATACTTTTCTTATTAGAATTCACTACTTATCCTGTTCCAGAATTCACGCCTGTCTGCGTTAGATAGCGTGCATCTCGGCCTACTCTATCTACAAGGTGTTGCCACATTTACCAACACATCAGAAGCCAAGGAGGAAACGTATGAAGACGCAGACTTCTTCATTATCCATATGTGCGGAATATCTTTCGTGTTAACGAAAGTAATATCCCGCTTTACCTCTTCTTAAATCTCAAATGAAATGAGTGCCACAAGGAATCGAATATTTGTTGATTGCATCTCTTCTTGCTTCCATCTCTACCAACATATTTCTTCATTCTCTTGATAATCATGACATTCTATATGTATGCTGCAAAAGATTGCTCGTGGACACATTCGACATCGATGTGCAAAGCGTTTGATATCTTACATTATATTCAATTCGAATAAGCTTTCGATGTATTTTTACTTCCTTTGTATTTTGAGATGATTATGAACGTTACGGAAAATTATCTCACGTGCTTTATGCTGAATGAGAAACACTGAATCATCCGTTTTGCTTTCCCTACGTTGAAATGATATAATGTCGGCGTCACAGCCTTCTTCCATGCCAGAAGCTGAAACTGGGATCATTCTGGATTGATGATAATTGAATGCCTCAGATGTATACATAGTCGAAAAGGCGACGTCAGAAACTATCAGGGGAGAACGCCGCAAAGAAACCACACGTGCGTGCGCGTCTCCCGTCTGAAGAACTGTATCGGACAATCACGACAAGCACTTCGCTATAAGAGCTGCCTCGTAAGAGAGCCGAGAATTGGCTGCGTCGTAGCAAGTATTTGTCAACACAGTGGTAGTGCATTTACTTCCGGGTGTAGCCCGGCTTGCCTCGTTACATTCACTTGGCATTAGGTTTTCACATCGAAGACTCTTACGATATAATCCACTGTAAGATGAGACACTTAGAAAGTGTTTTTAATTTCTGGACTCTTAGAACGGCTTTTTTCACATAAGTAACACCTATTTTTATTTAATTTCTGGACTCTAAGAACGGCTTTTTTCACATAAGTTACACCTATTTGTGTGTTTAATGTTGCGTTTTGAGGCTCAGGCAATATCGAAATGACTATAGTCGACCTGTTGCCGCCAGTGTGTCGTTAACTCAGTGGTGCCCTTATCAGTTACGGTGTTAGTGCTATATCAGATGGCTGTTCCAACCTCGGTGAAAGCCGCTGAACATAACCTTTTATTTTCCATTTTAATTGATGGAGTTACAAACTGCTAGTAAAAACTCCTTATAAGAAATCTCAAGAATGCCTTTACACTTAAATCTTCGTGCAATTTCGAGTTATGTTAATATCATGGATATCTGCTTTATAAATGCCAAGGTGCTTCACTGTAAAATAGTTTCTGAAAAGATTCAAACCGACTGTCAACGATACGAATTTGAGCTTTGTTCGTCATATAGGTCTAACATGTCAGGAGGTTGTTTATTAAGTGAACATGTTGAGTAATATAGTTCCTCTCTTCTAAATGTTTGCAAGAGCATTTAACTGTAGACGTTTTATGACACCAGCGTTAGCAATTCCTTTCCGTTCTGTGAAACCTCAAAAACGATAAATTTTTCTGGTTTAAATATCATGACCTTAACTGTCACTTCTGATCAACGTTAAATACCTTTTGAATCCATACTGCATTGCTACAAAGCATGCATTGCAAGGTATTCACACAGTTTATCGCATAGACTTACCATAAGGAATGCAACAAAGACTGTAATAAACTTTACACCACAGACGCTCACTCTGGCTTGATGAAAGCATCCGAATATTGGTCAAAAGTTGCACAAATAATTGACTTTGAAAGAAAAAGAAGCGAGGTAGGAAGCATTTATAAATTCATAGAATGTAGTGAGGTGGTTTGATTTCGTCCCAGTCTATAAAATTAATTTCGGGCCATACTCAGCTTTTGACAGTCAATGTAATACAGTACCCACCTACTAATCAGGGCGTCAGTCCCCGTTGCTTTTGAGCGACAATGGAAATCGTAGAAATTTTCTGTGGAGCAACATTTAATAATAAAGAGTTCTAAATTATCAAAAGCGATGAGCGGTAGCAGGCGCTTTCGATAAAGAACGGGGGAGTGCCGCGCCGCTGCTGTCGCCACGGCCGCTGCCGGTAGCCCGTACGTGAATCCCGGAGCTTTACCGCATGCGACGTCCAGAGGAGGACACCCTGCAAGAAATCTGCCGCCAAGTGGTTACTGGATAAAAGTTTGTTATGGGTGTAATAGAAACTGAAATAGATTGAATCTGCATTACCATTACATTCATGTCTTCAACATTCAGTTGGAAGAGGCTATAAAGTTTTTTGCGCCAGCTAGTTCCGACCCACAGACGTTGTAGGCAGAAACAATGCACGGTACCGCTATACCACGGCCGTATACAGTCTACGTTTTCTCTAACATGGGACAAGACTTCCTCCAGGAAGTGCCGCAGTCTACAGTGTTGCCAGATTGTGCAGATTTCCGGACTTACAGAATTAGCGCGTTGGCCAGTTTATTTGTCTCATGTCGCGATCGGCGCGGACTTAGCCTCTGCAGCGCCCGGCTGCCGGTCGAGTTTTATGTCAAAGAGTGTACATTGAATACGGAATAACAGAAGTCTCGACGACACAGTGGTTCCTTGAGGTATCAGGAACATGAAATTTGTTCTGTATTTATGCCAGCCCAAGAGTCAGGCCTCTCCTTTGTTACGAGGAAGTATAGCTATTCATGGTATGCTCAGATGTACCGTTGTGGAGACAATGAATCTAACTAGATTTCTCCATATTCTTCACACTAGTAAAAACCTCTGGCGAGGTGGAGCTTTTGCCAACCTTAGTTGTGAGTTCATACCGGTAAATAATAAACTTGTTTCCTAGTATTGTAGTCTCACCAATTTTACTTCTCTTGTTGATGAAGATTAACAAAAACCTTTGCATTGAAGCAAAGACAACAACACTTACAGTCTCACGATCTTCCTGTCATAGCTTCTAAATATGATTTGACATGCAATCAGACTGTTAATTCCTAGTTCAATTACAGAATTTTGTGCTTACTGCAAAACGACTACCCCAATGGTATTGTACGGTAGTGGATCGAGCCACGACAAGCAACTTCCATATCTTTTTCTTTTTCTGTGTTTTATGAGCATGCTGCTACGCTACAAACCAAACGAATACTCAGTGAGGAACATTATCGACTTGTGCAGGGTGTAACGGGTACGAGTGCAGATAGATTTATACATGGTACCTTATTATCACTCTGCTGGTTGTTTTTTTCTCTGCATCAGACCGTCTTCCCATAAACACATCACTGATTTTACCACCTGCTGTTTTCTCCACGTTGGAACTGCATCGGTAAGAGGACTATGCCTGTCAGGATGGTTTTACCGTTTTGTGTCTAAATACCCACACCTCAACACCTCACCTGCTGCCCACGGAAAAATAGATATTAATGGCATGCTCTTTCCACATGTACTTGAAGGTACTAACCAACCTACAAACATACAACTTATAAAGTCTATAGTAATTAGTCTGTAAACGAAGGAAATATTGATGTAATATTGTTAAGACATCATCCTCAGTCGTCATTAGAAATATTTGCACGTATACCTGCCACACACTGCATTTACTATAGTATTAGCTGGAACGACCACATAAAATGAATCGTCGGTAATGTAGATGCCAGACTGGAAGGATCCTAAGGAAATGCAGTCGGAAAAGAAAGGAAGTAGGTTACACTACACTTGTTACCCATTGCTTGAATACTGCTCACCGATGTGGGATCCATACCAGATAGGGTTGATAAAAGAGATAGAGAAGATCCAACGCGCTTCGTTACAGGATCATTTAGTAATCGCGAAAGCGTTACGGAGATGATAGATAAACTCCAGTGGAAGACTCTGCAAGAGAGACGCTCAGTAGCCTGGTACGGCCTTTGTTTAAGTTTCGATAACAAACCTTCACCGAGGAGTCAAGCAGTATATTGCTCCCTCCTACGTATATCTCGTGAAGAGACCATGAGGATAAAATCAGAGAGAATATAACCCACTTAGAGGCATACCGACAATCTTTCTTTCCTCGAAAAATACGAGACTGGAATAGAAGGGAGAGCCGATAGAGGTAGTCAAGGTACCTTCCGCCACACACCGTCAGGTGACGTGCGAAGTATGGATGTAGATGCAGATGTAGAACATCTACAAAATGCGATAGTCCACTCCCAGCTGAACAGTACATCCCAATCCCTGACAACAACGTGAACAACGAGGTAATGTTGTTGTTGGATGCTATCCCGAAAATTAGAGTCATCATAATATATGGACGACTTTAATACCGTTTCATGCAGAACTAAGTTGAGTATGTTTAAAAATAACACAGCTAATCTATACTTAGTACTTCAATCCATACCTAACATTAAGTTATGCATCCCCTGTAGTAAAAGTTTCAGAATACATTATTTTATTTGAGAACACGAAGAATGCAAAGTCTTGTAAGTGATTGTCCATTAATTAATGAAAGCTATACCAGACCAATATTATTTTGCCTTAGCTTCCAGCTGTTAAGTACAGTTCAGTCATATACAGTTATTGCTTTAGCACTCCTAATGTGGTGTAGACAATGCCTAAAATATGTTACTCCAGCTGCTTAACAATAATAATAATAACAATATGTTAATTGCAGCCAAATAGCCATACAAATTCAATGTACAGTGATAATAATAAGATAAATAAGAAATTTCACATATTGTGATTTGCATTGTCACTTATTGTTCGTGTCCTTTTGGTACAGAGCTCTATATGGTAACGTTTGCAAATTTGGTGACACAGTTTACACTCACACATTTCGTTTGGTGCATGATACGACGTGTTGTTGCAAATAAGGTGGTGGAAACCATGGACTGCCAATCTGGTGGTCAAGTGTCTCATTTCGAAGTTTTTCTTTGTCCATGTTCGGTCAATCATGGCACCTGTGCTGTAAAATTCTGGCGGTATGTCTTCCCTTTTTTTCTTCAATGTTTTAAGTAGACTTTCCAAGGCGCTGCTATTGGGTCAGGATTGTGAGGAGGTCATCAATGAGGAAGGGTTCCCTCGCCAGCAGGTATACAAGTCTCGATCGTGTTGTTTTGCACACTCCTGTTGCTTTCTTTATATAGGTCGCCTTCACTCTTTCTAGTGTTGTTAGGTTGTTCACTGTAAGATGTGGTCCAATAATGTCTATACCGTACGTCAGTACTGGGAAGAGTTTGGCTCTGAATAGAGCCATTGCTGTCTCTAGGCTAAAGAATCTGATGTATAGTATTTCACGTATTGCCATTATTGCTTGCATTGCTTTATCTGTTACATGTTTTGTGAAACATTTTGCAGTTGTTCGTATTGTGGTCCCTAGGTACTTGTAGTCCGGTACAATCTTCAGTTTCCTCTCTCGTATGAAGATCTCAGCTGATGCAGGTGTTCCTCCATTTCTGAGTACCATCATTTCTGTTTTCGCCACATTTATTTCGAAGCCGTGTTCGACACACCAATCTTCCATATCGTTTATCGCTTCTTGTAACTTTGCAATATTCTTTGCACCTATCACAATATCGTCTGCATATGCATGTGAGACTACAGGTCTCAGTGGGTCTCCCTGTAGTACTTCGTTTGATTGTAGTATTGGCTCCGATAGGGAGAGATTGTCTGATATTCTTACTTCGTCCCATTGCAGTACTGCGCTTATAATTCGAGTCCAGATGTTGTTTTTTCCATGAGTTTCCTCTAGTTTTTTGGTCATTAATTTTCTGTTTATAAAGTCAAAGGCTTTTGTAAAATCTATGAATACTACATAGAGCTTTTCTCTGTCTTCAAGGGCTTGCCATACGCTGTTTAACAGGAGTTCTATTGCTGTCAGAGTTGATCTTCCCTTTCTGAATCCCATTTGGCTTTCGGGGAGGTGTTCGTCGATTATTTGGATTACTCTTTCTGTTATTATTTTTGTGAACACTTTGAAAGGTAAGTTTTCTAGGGCTATGCCTCTGTATTTGCTAGGGTCCTGGGGTCTCCTTTCCCTTTCTAAAGCACTTTTACTGTTGACTGTCTCCACTGTTCCGGAATGGAGGCTGTTACTATACACTTATTGTTGAATTTTGTCCACATTGGCGTTAGTATTTGGGCATTGTCTTTCAGATATTCGCTATAAAGTCTGTCAGGGCCTGCAGATTTTTTACTCTTTGTGCTGTTAATTGCATCTTTGCTCTCTTCCGTGGTCAATGGGATGCAATCCACAGTTGTTTGCAGCATTTGCCCTCCGGTCTCCCTCTTAGTCCTTCCTTATTCAGTACGTTGTCTAAGTGCGTCTCCCATATTTTCATGTCTATGTAAATGTATTTTCGCTCGTTTTCTGGGGCGTAGCACAATATATGGGTCTTTTGAGGCTTCCTCCACTAGTTTCTTTCCTTCTTTTACCCAGAATGATCTCTTCTATTCCTTTAGAGTTTTCTTATAGATGCTTCGTTTTTCGGCGTAATTCCTGGGGAGTATAGGCTTCTCTGCGCACTGTTTTAGTTGATGTAGGCTACCTAGTACCTCTTTTCGTAGACTGTAACACTGTGTGTCGATCCATTTTTTGGCTCTTCTTTTGTATCTGGGGTTGGTGGCTTGTCTTATAGTGGTCATGTATAATATACGTATTGCCCATACCACTTACAGTATTGTGATGTTGACCATAGCTTTTGTACCAAGAGTGCATTAGTTTATTTGAAAAAATAATAACGCATATGCGTTCTCATAGATACTACGAGAGGCTGCCAAAGCATTCAGGATCCTAATAAAGCGTTTCTTACAAATCACACTCAACAGTAGTAAAACGGCACGAGGTAAGAGGATTTACTGCATAATAGCAAATTTTCTCAGTCTGTATTCCTATGTATAGAACTAACTCCTTAGCAAACAAATAAATGCCAACAAGTTCACACCACAATCAAATGTTATAGCAGGGAATGTATTGTATGGTACTGCTATGCAATATGAAAGCTATGTAGGACGCCTTATGTGTTATACCTGTATAACATGTGTTAAGAATCTCATCTGCCTTATAGCTATAATGTGGACTGGGAATAACATTATCATATCCTCATGCACACAAAACTAGCAAAACTAGTGGCAATATGAAAATACACTCCTGGAAATTGAAATAAGAACACCGTGAATTCATTGTCCTAGGAAGGGGAAACTTTATTGACACATTCCTGGGGTCAGATACATCACATGATCACACTGACAGAACCACAGGCACATAGACACAGGCAACAGAGCATGCACAATGTCGGCACTAGTACAGTGTATATCCACCTTTCGCAGCAATGCAGGCTGCTATTCTCCCATGGAGACGATCGTAGAGATGCTGGATGTAGTCCTGTGGAACGGCTTGCCATGCCATTTCCACCTGGCGCCTCAGTTGGACCAGCGTTCGTGCTGGACGTGCAGACCGCGTGAGACGACGCTTCATCCAGTCCCAAACATGCTCAATGGGGGACAGATCCGGAGATCTTGCTGGCCAGGGTAGTTGACTTACACCTTCTAGAGCACAGGTTATAGATTATTTTCATTTGGCGTATGGCCATAGTTGAGCCGAAAAGAGCTCGGAAAAGATGTTGAAGTGCTGCTTGACTTTTAATAATTTAATTAGAAGGGTGGCAATGAGGATAAAGTTGTGTCATTTATGTCAGAAAGAGAAGGGGACAAATTAAACAAATAGGGGTCCAATGCAGACCCAACGATGTGTTGGATATAGCCACGGTGGATATTTTCGGCCCATTGCCAAAAACCATAGGAAATGTTGTCTATATCTTTGTGGGGGGTCGAACTTCCCTCGAAATTTATTAAATTGTACCCACTTAGAAAAGCGACGGCAAGAGCTGTGCACAATAACATGATTTTGGATTATTTCCCAAACGTAGCAAAGCCAAAGAGTGTGTTGTCAGACAATGTCGCTCAGTTTTGTTCAAAATTATGGAGAAAAGGTATGGAGAGTAAAGAGGTACTGGTGGGCATATAACCACATATCATCCGTCCAGTAACCAGGCGAAAAGGTATATGCACGAAATCGGGAGGTTATGTAGAACATACTACCATGAGAATCACATATCATGGGTGAAATACATTTCAGATTTTGAACAAATCATGAACTCGCTGACACACGAAAGTACAGGGTTTACTCCAGAGGAGATTCTAAAGCAAAATCACACCAACAGCTTGGTAGAAAACTTATTAGAGTTCCCACATAGCAAGGAAATGACTATGGATGAAAAGAAAGACGCACTGAAAAACAAAAAGGCTAAGCAAGCTGAGAATAGGATTCGTCAGCATGACGAAAAATTGAAATTTCCAAGGTTTGTCATTGGTGACTTGGTTCTCGTGAAAGCTTACGAGAAATCAAACGAGTTGATCACGAAATAAGCAAATTTAAATTTGTTTATAACGGGCCCTACGGAATAGTAAACATACCGCATACCAATGAGTTCTATTTCGAATACCCAGTGTCAAAAAATGGTTTTGGAATTAGAAATATTGTAGACTTAAAGAAGTGTGAACCACGGGTTCAACCGACAGATTATCAGACTTAAACGCTGTCTGAAAAATCCTACAAGAGTAAAGTAAAATAAGAATAAAGTACTTGTTAAAAGATGACGGTGATAGCAATGTATAAATTTATATAGATGAGATTGTAACTTAGTTTTCTAAGTTGCGGGGAAACCGAAAAGTAAATATAAGTATGGAGCACTGTGCTTCTAGAAAGCCTTGAACTACAAGTGATGGTGAAATTGGGTGAGCAAGAACTCACCAGGGAAATGAAAGTGGAGGGGAGTGAGAAAGGACTCACTAATATCTCCGCAAACGGAAGCAACAAAATGAGAAAGGGATGCCCTAGGGCGCAGTGCCCTTTTCTCTACTAATTCCTCCTGAGTGACGTACAGACTGCCTCTGTTTTCGGGAGAATTTTGTAATGTAACTGTGTATTTGGTATACTGTATGTGTTAATGTCCTGCGACCAAATTTTACGTGTAGTTGTAAGAGTAACATAGAATAATCTATAATTTGAACAAACGCAAGTAATGAGTAAGGTGTATTTTACCGAATCTGCAAAGATAAGAGGAGAAGATGGTGAAGTAATACAAGTTTACGTAAATATTGATGTAATTGATGTATATTTTGGTAAGGTGGTATCTTGGTGGAAGGTATAACAAAAATTTTGATACTAGAGAAATAGAATTTTACCGAGGAAACATTCCATTAAGCTCATCCCTTCGGGATGATCTAACGAAATGTGGGGCAAATGTGATGCCACCATTAAAAATTAACTTAATTTTTTAAATATTTTTAACTTTGCTTTAGAGTATTGGTATCTTGAAAGATCAATATTCGATGTTACGGAGAGATGTGAAGGAAGTCAGCAATGAATGTGTAAAAGTGTTATGTTTGTATGCAAAGCACTTTGACATGAAGGAATTACTACATACCCAATTGTTAATTAACTATAACAAAAATGTTATTGCCATTCAAGGAAAAAATTATAATGACTGTAACTAGCTATGGGCAAATTTTCATGGTTAATACGTTAAACAAATGTACAGAACAAGATAAGGGGAAGTACAAAGAGTTTTACGAGACCAGTTGTGGAGGTGACCTTGGCGAGAGGAGGGCCAAGCGAAAAGACAGTGGAAAGAAAGGCAGTTGGGTGGGAGCCTTCACAGCGTGTGTATCGGGTTGTGATAGGTCCGCTAAAGCGAGGCTTATATGGTGCTAAATTTGTGAAAGAAGTGCAACCAAATGTTCGGACGGCAGCGGCTTTTATGCCCCAAAGTCGTCTCCAGTAAGTATTAATTCGGAAGGCAAGATTATCCGAATAATTTTATGATGGAATTCGGCCGACGCTCCGACGAGTAAAGATGGCTGCTGCTTGTGACGTGGCTGTCAAATAGGAAGTCCGTCACTAGGGATGTGAAGAGCCGACCGAAATTGTTGTACCGACAGTACTATGAGGCTTTCAGCACACAACTCAAGCCAAACACTAATTTTATAGACTTGTTTATTTTATCTCAGAGCGTGTAAGGGGTTACAGTCAACCTACTTTGAAACGAAAAAGAATAGCAGATGTGCAGACTTATTCTCCGGAAATAACTGCCCCAATCCATCCTGGTCACGTTTGTTGTGTAGTGACTGTTTTAAAGTTAAATTGCTTGTTTGTTTAATAATTGAGCAAAAGGTGCAATAATTAAATTCATTACTATTATGAACTGCTTCATAGTAGAGCGAGAGGGACACATTCAATCTAAGAAATTGCTTTGGTTTGTAACACCATCTTTAATTGTGATCGCTTTGTTCAAAGAATAAACTACACTCCATTGAATAACAATAATTTTGCTACAGATTTATTATTGCTTTATTTGCTAATTCATGATTTACATAGCAAGGGTTCAAAATTAAAGATGGCTGCCACTTGGATAGCCCCAGTTTGCTTGCACGTTGTTTCGAAGTAAATCACAGCCAATAAAATGCACTGTCAACACTAAAAATAATTAAAAGAAAAACATTTAAAGATTTCAAAATTGCGCCTTCAGAGCTGGAGACTGAAAGTGAAAATTTTACGAATGGTTTTTCTTACAGTGGGCCTAACTAAGGTAGGGATTCGAGTCTGCTGTGGTGTGCTACTGCGGTGTGCATGGATCTGATAGCAGGTATGTCAGACATTGTACAATCCTGTGTGACACACCGAATTTGCGCATCGAGCCCCTTCATCCACATTGTACTTTCGGTAGAAGCCCACGTTAAATGATCGCCTTGCAGTGTAAAGTCAATTAGGTCCACCGGTCATAGGTTTTGTTGGAGATAGAAAGGTTATTAACAATATTTGCACAAAAAACTTCCAGTGTAATGTTTACGTTAGCGGTGGTGAGTGAACGGCAGTACTGTGGCTTCAGAAAAGTAGCGGAACGCGGCTGCAGAGACACCGTAAAATTTTCTGTGCCATTGTCCGCTAGGCGTCAGAGGAGGGACGGCCGGTACCAGCTTCCAAAGGGCGTTCGCTTTCGTCCGGATGGCTGGCGCGGGACTTTCACTCAGCAGAAAACAACTAACGTTATTGTGTGCACTTAAAATGTATTAATTTAAACAAAACTAGTAGAAGATGTACGTAGTAACAGTTTTTTTTTTTTCAAATACGTTTCGTAAAGACAGTACAATTGCACGCGATTTCGTACAAGAATGATTTAATACTACGAATCGGTCACACGTGGAATCGGTGGGTTCGGTCACAATTTCTTCATAATTAGGATACTCGATTTCTAGCACTGTTAGGATAGGACCTTACTTGGTGACATGAAGAGGGCAGTTCAAAGTTTAAACACGTATTTTGCAACACTAATTATTATTGCAAAAGCACAGACAAGCACACTGGTTCATACAGACTTACATATATGTTTTCCAAAGTTATTGAACCAGTTGCGCAATATTGGTGGCAAACACATGGTGGCTACCAAGTCTTCTTTTGGCGGTTTCAAGCTATATTTAATTTTTCCTGGCGGCGTATTCATCATCTTTAGAGCTTTTCCAAATACGAGAACACCCTTTTTACAGCCGGAACCACATCCGAGGCCATTCCATTATAAATATGGCTACAGAACGTCTCACTTGGCACCTGCGGTTTTGACTGTGCGACTACTGGCCACTGACTGCCTAACGTGCTCTCTCTCTTGCCGCCCAGACCTACGCCTTTTAAGTTACATCATGTAATTTACCTAATTGCGAAACAGTTTTCTAGATACAATTTTGTTTTTACAAACATACATATTTTATAAAATTCCATTATTTAAGCACACTATACGGTTAAGCAAATCATATATCACAAATTTCCCTTTCTCTCCAACAATTCATAGATTTTAACTCATACAGAATAAACACTTCATAATAAATTTACACTATACCAATGAATTACAACCGATAATGGAGTTACAAGCTATAGTTTTGAATGTGTAACTGTAACTATAAATATGTATCATAATCATACCCCCTTCTTGGTTCTACACTAAGTACCTGACGCCTGTAAGTTGACCAGTCAATAGGGTGCAGGAGTGAATCCAGCAACAACAAGCAGCATACACGTTTTCTCCATTTTTTTCTATGGTAAGCGCTACTCAACACACCACATGCATACTAAGGAAGGAAATATAATGACATACATTTATTCAATTATTAGCACTGATGTCTACAAAATGTGAAATGAGATTTCCAAGGAACTAGTTCGTCGCAGCCACAGACAACTGTATGGAAGAATAAGACGATATTAACTTTGAAAGTTACCCCAGAATCGAGGATCGTCATAGCGTATGGATAACTCTGATATCAGTTTAAGTACAACTAAGACGAGAACATTGACAAAATTATACAGACGATCTAGACTTTGGCCCCAAATTCGTACCTACCACTTGCTTATGCATTCTCTATGGGAAACGTCTCAGAGTACATTACTTTAAATCAGTACATCAAGAATGGAGTGTGTGTAATCGATTTCCACGTTAAATAGTTAAGACAGCTGTCAGA
The DNA here is from genome assembly GCF_021461395.2 of Schistocerca americana. Lineage (NCBI taxonomy): Eukaryota > Metazoa > Arthropoda > Insecta > Orthoptera > Acrididae > Schistocerca > Schistocerca americana. Next base: position 976,963,130 of record NC_060130.1, on the reverse strand, counting down.
CATATAATAGTTTGTATTAGATCCACATTTTCCAAACACACCATATCAGTGTACAGTAACTGCTTTAAAAACCATGGTGTGGTGTAGATGGAGCCTAAAATACTGTTTTCCAGCTCTTTAGTAGTAGTAGTAGTAGTAATAATAATTATAATAATAATAATGTGAGACCTGTGGATAATATATGTATCCACTTCCACACACTATCCCCACCTTAATAATCCTGGATCCAACTTGAAACAATCACTGGGTCTCAGGTTCGATTCCCAGCCTGCTTGGGGATTTTCTCTGCCCAGGGACTGGAAGTTTGTGTTGTCCTCATCATTTCATCATCATCATCGTCATACGTGACAGTTGCTACATTCGATTGGGTTAAAACATTAGACTGTGTAAAACTTGGTACTATCTACGGGCGGTGGGGGGGAATGCGCAGTTGAGCTCCTCAGAAACCAAAACATCATCATCATCATCCAACTCGGAACACTCTCTTCGACCTAATACAATATAAATACACATTCAGATGCTACCCTGGGCTTCAAGCAGGCGGATCGAACTTTGCTCTCTTTCCTGGGTTTATCACAGGTGTATCCACCACCTGTGGAAAATTCTGGAAGGGCTGGCAGCATAGCCCCCTGCAAGAAACTGAGACACTGAAAATAGCAGAACTTAGCTGTATATATATGTGGAATTACAGTATATGAGACCTAAGTTAGTATTACGCAGGCAGACATTTGGAAGCAGTATAGTTTGTAGATAGACTGGCAAGCTCATACCAAGAAAGAGAACTATCAGCATCTCAACACCAACTACTCCGAAAATGCTAGAGAGATTTGTGCTAAAGGTTAAGAGAGCTTGGAGACCTGTTGAAAAAATAACTGAATTCATTATCTACATAGAGGAAGTTGTCGAAATTTATAGCATAAGTAATATACACGCAGGGTGGTCGGAAACAATCTAAAAAGCTTGTAAGGCTTCTGCAGCGTAAGCTGTACAGAAGAATAATTGTTAAGGAAAGAATTCGATACGTTAATTAACACTGACGTTAGTCAGTCAGGCAGTTGCATGCCATAATTGAAGCTTCCCACCAGAGACAATGTCGCCATACGTGTTCTTCATCTTGTTTCTAAAAACAAAACAAAGGAGTACTTCAAAAATCTTAGAGGGGTCTGTAGTAAATATCGAACATAAGCCCTAGGCTGAGAAGTCTCGTTTGTTATCATATACACTATGAGAACAACGGACACTAATTGTATGTGGCATGCCACTTGAAATTCCCCATGCAACTGCATGATCAACAAGCTTCAATGCTAATTAACTTGGAAATGGCTCAACATATTGAATTTTTTCTTTTGTCAGTACAACAAACCCTAAATGATCGTTACAGGATTTTTATACTGTTTCTGATCAACCTACATACCCGCCAGGGTAGCTGAGAGCGCTAATGTGCTGCTTTGTGGACTCAGGTAGGCGCATCGGCCCCGGAGCGAATCTGCCCGGCGGATTAACGACGAGAGCAAGCCAGAATGTGGTTTTAGGCAGTTTTCCACATTCCAATAAGTTAATATTGGGCTGGTCCTCACGTTCCACCTCAGTTACACGACTAGCGGACATTTCAAAACGTTCGAACTATTCCATGGCTTACACTTGAGGCAGACAGCTGGCGTACAAAATTTCCGTCCCGGGGGGTTCGCGGTGGTGGCAGAAATGGCATCCGGCCACCCTCTGCAACTAATGCTGCTTAATCAATAGGAACCCGGTTGACCCCACGTTGAAGTCGGACAAAGGCCGCAAGATATATATATATATATATATATGAGTGACATTAAATCACACATTGACCTAATATATATATGCTTTAATGGTGGAGTAGGGTGCATTTTAGAGACATGGTGAAAAAATTATACACTCCTGGAAATAGAAAAAAGAACACATTGACACCGGTGTGTCAGACCCACCATACTTGCTCCGGACACTGCGAGAGGGCTGTAGAAGCAATGATCACACGCACGGCACAGCGGACACACCAGGAACCGCGGTGTTGGCCGTCGAATGGCGCTAGCTGCGCAGCATTTGTGCACCGCCGCCGTCAGTGTCAGCCAGTTTGCCGTGGCATACGGAGCTCCATCGCAGTCTTTAACACTGGTAGCATGCCGCGACAGCGTGGACGTGAACCGTATGTGCAGTTGACGGACTTTGAGCGAGGGCGTATAGTGGGCATGCGGGAGGCCGGGTGGACGTACCGCCGAATTGCTCAACACGTGGGGCGTGAGGTCTCCACAGTACATCGATGTTGTCGCCAGTGGTCGGCGGAAGGTGCACGTGCCCGTCGACCTGGGACCGGACAGCAGCGACGCACGGATGCACGCCAAGACCGTAGGATCCTACGCAGTGCCGTAGGGGACCGCACCGCCACTTCCCAGCAAATTAGGGACACTGTTGCTCCTGGGGTATACTCCTGGGTCAGTTACCTTTTGTAAATATAAAACCCTCTTATGTATCTTATATGAGGCCCTAATGTTCCCTGCATTGGCGTAATCAAATTTGACTTTCACCGATTTTTTCATCAGCGTTTTGGTATGGTCTCATATTTTTACACACATCTCTTATTACATCTTTTCTTTCTACCTCTTTAAAAAAAACTGATTTTAAATGTACCATCTTTTTCTGTTACCTTAGTTTGAACCTCTGCACCTTCAAGCAATTTTGACAGTGCATCAGGCACATAGTTCTCAGTACCTTTTACACAGTTAATCTCTGTAGCATATTGTTGGAGGTAAAGAGCCCATCTCGTCAGCATGTTATGCAATAGTCGGCTATCTTTTAAAAATGTTAATGTCCTATGGTCTGTATGTATAATAACTTAATGCCCCCAAAACTAGTTTCTAAATTTCCCAAACCCCCACACAATGGCTAACAACTCTTTCTCTGATACTGTGTAATTTTGTTCAAACTTGGTTAGAGTTTGGCTTGCAAATGCAATTGGAGCCTTCTCTATTTCGTCATTAATTTCTTGTTCTTGAAACACCGACACTCCAAGGCCATATTCTGAACTGTCAGTGAACACATGAAATGGTTCACTTAGGTCTGGATGACATAGTTGTATCTTCTTCGCTAAACTTTCTTTCAGCCTATTGAATGCTATATCGCATTCTTTAGTCCAAATTAATGCACTGTTCTTTTTCAGTAATTTATTCAAGTTTAGATCGTTAAAAGCTTGGTCACCCACAGACTTTCGATACAATGAACATAGTCCTAGAAACGATTTTAGTTGTTTTCTGGACCTTGGTCTAGCACAGTCCCTAATTGCTTTCACATTCTCTGGATCTTTTCCAATCCCTTGAGTGGTGATTATATGCCCTGAGAAAATTATTCTTTTTCTCACAAACTCAGACTTCTTCAGTTTCAGCGTCATTCCTCAATTTATCAGGACTTTGAACACCTTATCCAAGAGTGTAAAATGCTTCTGTCAGGTCTTAGTGGAGATCATCAAGTCATCGACGTATACTGATATCTGTGAATTCAACTCATTACCCAGTATGTCATCTAAGGCCCTGATGAACACAGAAACTGACGTATTCAGCCCAAATGTGACTACTTCGTATTGGTAGCATTTACCTGCGAGCAGGAATGCCGTATACTTTCGGGATTCTTTATCCAACACGATCTGCCGGTAACCAGTGGTCAGATCCAAACTGGTCATATACTGAATATCGTGAAACTTCTGAAGAAGTTCGTCCAGATCTTCGGGATGACCCACCACTCTTTTTACTGTTTTATTAAATGTCCTAGCATCAATAACCACTCGTATAGTACCATCCTTCTTTCCTACCAAAACCAACAGGTTATTGTAGGGGCTGTTGCTCTGTTCTATTAACCCCCCCCCCCCCATTCAAGTATTCTATCAATATCTTTCTGGACTTCTGCTTTCTTTGATATTGGAATAGCATATGGTCGTTTGAAGAATGGTTCATGCTCAATTACATTCAAATGGTGTTCATAACCCTTCACTCTGCCTGGTACATTGGAAAAAACTTTCTCCTTTCCCATCAACAAATCAAACAACCGCTCCGGTTGATCTGCTTTTATACCTTCTGTCATCTCTACTACTCTCCTAAAACATTGTTCTTTCGTAGTATCTTCAGTCATGATCCTTACATGGTAACCCTCCAGATAGGACCCCAATCCATAATTTTCTGGAGCTTGGTTGATTAACTGCTCTAACGTACTTGCCGCTTCGAAACGAATTCGCAACGATTTCACTCCTGCTTGACAGGTAGTTATTTCCTGTCCACAGTCGATCATTATTTTCTGCTTAATCAGTCAGTCTATCCCCAGGATGATCTCAGTACTCAGATAATACAGATCAGGAAAACATGTGAAAACGATGTCCCCTTATTTTAAAATCTATCAACCTTTTGTATTTTACGGGTTTTCTCACTTTTCCAGTGGTTCCTATCACCTTTACACTTTCTACAGGCATGAATTCCACTCCTGATTGTTCTTTGATCAATTCAAAGAATGCATTGGATACGGCACTCACCTGCGCCCCAGTATCCAAAAGTACATACAGATCATGACTATACACTTCTATCGGTATTATGGTTTGTGTTTGGTTGTCCTCCTGTATGTCTTCCTCTGTTTCCCATAGCTAATCCTTCTCTATAGCCAGGTTCTGCCAAGACATCTGTCCGATCGGTATTCCCTTTCGTTTCTCCAGAGGTTTATTCCTCGTCCTCTCCTCTACGTCTTGAATTACTTCCTCCCTTCCTTGTACATCTCCTTTAATTTCCTCATAATCATCGCTTTCTCCTAAGAGAACCGTTTCACCTAACTCTTGTGGTGTATCATGTTGTGTCACCGCCAGACACCACACTTGCTAGGTGGTAGCCTTTAAATCGGCCGCGGTCCGTTATTATACGTCGGACCCGCTTGTCGCCACTATCAGAGATTGCAGACTGAGCGCCGCCACACGGCAGGTCTAGAGAGACTTCCTAGCACTCGCCCCAGTTGTACAGCCGACTTTGCTAGCGATGGTTCACTGACAAAATACGCTCTCATTTGCCGAGACGATAGTTAGCATAGCCTTCAGCTACGTCATTTGCTACGACCTAGCAAGGCGCCATTGTCAGTTGCTATTGATCTTGTAATTCATGTACCGTCAGACCGACGTTCACCATTAATGGATTATAGTTAAGTATTCCACCATCTTCGTCCGTTTTTCTAAAGTCTAATTTCCCTGTCCTGTTCCAGACCTCACGCCAGCCTGCGTGAGCTAAAACGTGTGCCTTTCGGCTTCCTCCATTCATACGGGTTGGCTCTCCTGCCAATCCACAACATATCACTAAATTCTTCTTCAATTATCGACAACTTCTTTACATTTGCTGTACACAGGTCGAAACGCCCACAGTATCGATTGCTCCTGGAGGAAAGATAAACTCATCATCACTATTGCTTTCAGCTTCATCAGTCCTTGACTGGAGCTCGTTTTTGCTATATTCCTCTCTACAAGATGCTAAAAATTCCATGGACATCCTATATATTTCTTGGATTTCTTCGGCGACGCCTAGCAGACACCGGCACAAAAAATCTTGACGGTGTCTCTGTAGCCGCGTTCTGCTACTTTTCTGAAGCCAAAATACAGCCGTTCACTCATTCCCGCTAACATTAACATTGCACTGAAAATTGTTACTGTAAGTATTGTTAATAAATTTTCTGTGTTCAGTAAAACGTATGACTGGTGTAACCTAATGGACTTTACACTGCAAGGCGATCATTTAACGTGGGCTTCTTCACAAAGCACAATGTGGATGATGGGGCTCAGTGCGCAAATCGGTGTGTCACACAGGATTTACAATGTCTGACATACCTGCTATCAGATCCATCCACACCGCAGTAGCACACCACAGCTGACTCGAATCCCTACCATAGTTAGGCCCACTGTAGGAAAAATTATTCCCAAAATTCTTATTTTTGGTCCCCAGTTCTGAAGGGGCAATTTTGAAATCTTAAACGTTTTCTTTTAATTACTTTTAGTCATTTAGTGGTGATATATACATATATATATATATATATATATATATATATATATATATATATATATATATATCGAAACATCATGAAAGCCGTCCTTACTTTTGAAACACTTGTTACATAAATCATGAATTAGCAAGTAAAGCAAATTTAAATTTGTAGCAAAATTAATGTTATTCAATGGCCTGTAGTTTATTTCTTTGAACAAAGGGACCATATTTAAAGATGGTATTATAAACCATAGCAGTTTCTTAGATTGAATGTCTCCCTCTCTCTACTATGAAGCAGTTCATGATAATAATAAATTTACTTATGGTACCGTTTGCTCAATTATTAAACAAACAAGCAATTTAACTTTCAAATCGTCATTACACAACAAATATGACAAGGAAACCGGACTGGTGATGGCTCTGGGCAGATATTTCCGGAGAATAAGTTTGCACATCTGCTATTCTTCTTCGTTTCAAAGTAAGTTGACTGCAACCCCTTACATCTTCAGAGATCAAACAAACAAGTCTATAAAATTTGTGTTTGCCTTGAGTTGTGTGCTGAAAGCCTCATAGTACTGTCGGTACAACAGTTTCGGTCGGCTCTTCACATCCCTTGTGACGGACTTCCTTATTGATAGCCACATCACAATCAGCATCCATCTCTACTCGTCGGAGCGTCGGCCGAACTCCATCATAAAGTTATTCGGATAATCTTGCTTTCGGAATTGAGACTTAGTGAAGACGACTTTGGGGCATAAAAGCCGCTGCGTCAGAATATTTGGTTGCACTTTTTTCAAACATTTAGCACCATATAAGCCTCACTTTAACTGACCTATCACAGCCCGATACACAAGCTGCGAAAGTTCCCTCGGAACTGCCTTTCATTCACTGTCTTTTCCCTTGGCGCTTCTCTCGCCTAGGTCACCTCCACAACTGGTCACGTAAAACCCTTTGTACTTACCCTCATCTTATTCTGTACATTTGTTTAACGTATTAACCATAAAAATTTGCCCAGAGCTAGTTACAGTCATTTATAATTTTTTCCTTGAATGGCAATAACATTTTTGTTATCGTTAATTAACAATTGGGTATGAAGTAATTCCTTCATGTCAAAGAGCTTTGCATACAAACATAACACTTTTACACATTCATTGCTGACTTCTTTTAGATCTCTGTGTAACACCTAATATCGATCTTTCAGCAAAACCAATACTCTAAAGCAAAGTTAAAAAATATTTAAAAATTTATTTATTTTTAACAGTGGCATCACAAAATGCTAATTTCTTTCCATTTAAGTGTGGCTAAGTTCAGTTTAAAGCATATGAAAGTTGCTAGTTAAATCACTTGTTTCACGGATAAAAAGAGAGGCATATAATTTTTAACGGATGGAAAGTTTTAATTTGCTGTGAACTGCTTTTATTTGAAAGTCTTAGTACTAATGAACATAAAAGTGGTTAGTTGAAACCTCTTGCTACACAAGTGGTGTTATGAGCAACTTAAATTTGATCCTATTTAAAACTTAACTGGAACTTGAATGTATTTCCAAAGCTTAATAAGAATATTGCTAGCGTAAATTGTTTGAAAGCATTGAGGGCTAAATAGTCTTAAGTGGACTTGTAGTTCAGCAGTTAAGTGATGCATAGTGTTTCTGAAATTTGAGCATAGTTAGTGATAAAGAAAGGGACAGTTTAAGGGCCTCCACTTTAATCATTACGTGTAGGAGAAAGTCAAATTGAACTTGGGTTTTGCAAATGAATCTGAAACATTGCTACTGCAGTATGGATATGAAATGTGTTATTTTAGTGTCATATTATTGCATTTGTGATGCGTATATGTATGTAGGGTAAACTTGAACGCTTTTCGGGTACTACTTAATCGCATGTTGTCTTTGGGAACAATTTCTTGTTTTGAATTAGTGAAAGATTGAAGTGATGATCGTAGTTAACAGGAAAAAAGTTCTTTACATTTCTGTGATTGCTAACCTATGCTGTTGATATCTAGTGCTACCCACTGTGTAGTTCGTCTAGTCGTTATAGGTATTCATTGCACTTTACTAAGAAAGAATTAATGAAACTTCCTTTTGCAAGAGTATATATAAATCCATTGAGAAGAATGTTTGCACATTATTATGTCTAATTAGGCTGGCGAACATTTTCTGTTTCATTTACGTAAATTTTCGCTACTTACATTATTTTCTAAATTTTTGTCTTTCTGCTATCTACTAATTGCCACCTTTACGAAATTCACGTTCGATTCCCTCTATCCGTTAGGTTAAAGCACGGCCAAACAGCAAAATTCCTCCCAGAGGGTAAGCTTACTGCATATTAAAGTCGTATTTGGTACATTTAAAATTCCGCAGTAGCCTTATACTTGGCTTCCCTATGACAACACTAGAAGTTCTGTTATTAGGAAACAGGTAGAAAACGCACGCAACCCCAGTAGCGTTATAAGCTTGCACAAGCTCCACCTTCCCACATCTTTTTGCTAGTGTTAAGAATATGGAAATGTTTAGTGGAATAATTGTCGCTGCGACGGTAAGTCTCAGAATGAGCAGAACAGCTACAGAAAAGAGAGCCCCGACAGCCTTGTCGGAACACATTTTGAACTAATTTCGTCGTTCTGAGATAGAAAAGAGCCAATGTGTTGAACAGATTTAAGCTATTACATATTCATTCATACGTACGCAAATGTAAAGAACTCGCACCACCAAAAACTAATTGGTACAGAGTAATGAATTTTCGAGAGTTCATGTGTCTGTGTGACGTATTTTTAAGTGATTAACACTGTAAGGTCAATCGCGAGATAAGCCATTGCAAATATGAAATGCTATTTCATGAATAACAGGTGTAACTGGCAGAATGTTGAATGCGAACACGAAAACATGCATGCATTGTGTTGTTTAAGTACCGAATACCAGTTCTGGTATGCAGTTCTGTCTGTGCCTATTGCACTTCGTGGGTCAATAAAAGGTCGGTTAAAGCGGTTTGTGGATGACACTGGAACTGTCGTTCGATGATGTTCCATATGTGTTCGACTAGAGACAGATCTGATCGAGGAGGCTGAGGCAACATGTCGGCACTCTGTAGAGCACGTAGAGTCACAGGAGCGGCATGTTCACGAGCATCATCCTGTTGGTAAACACCCTTTCAATGCTGTTCATGAATGGAAGTACAACAGGTCGAATCAGTAGACTGACGTACAAATTTGAAGTCAGGGTTGCGTCTGATAACCAGGAGAGTGCTTCTGCTCACATACTACACTCCTGGAAATTGAAATAAGAACACCGTGAATTCATTGTCCCAGGAAGGGGAAACTTTATTGACACATTCCTGGGGTCAGATACATCACATGATCACACTGACAGAACCACAGGCACATAGACACAGGCAACAGAGCATGCACAATGTCGGCACTAGTACAGTGTATATCCACCTTTCGCAGCAATGCAGGCTGCTATTCTCCCATGGAGACGATCGTAGAGATGCTGGATGTAGTCCTGTGGAACGGCTTGCCATGCCATTTCCACCTGGCGCCTCAGTTGGACCAGCGTTCGTGCTGGACGTGCAGACCGCGTGCGACGACGCTTCATCCAGTCCCAAACATGCTCAATGGGGGACAGATCCGGAGATCTTGCTGGCCAGGGTAGTTGACTTACACCTTCTAGAGCACGTTGGGTGGCACGGGATACATGCGGACGTGCATTGTCCTGTTGGAACAGCAAGTTCCCTTGCCGGTCTAGGAATGGTAGAACGATGGGTTCGATGACGGTTTGGATGTACCGTGCACTATTCAGTGTCCCCTCGACGATCACCAGTGGTGTACGGCCAGTGTAGGAGATCGCTCCCCACCCCATGATGCCGGGTGTTGGCCCTGTGTGCCTCGGTCGTATGCAGTCCTGATTGTGGCGCTCACCTGCACGGCGCCAAACACGCATACAACCATCATTGGCACCAAGGCAGAAGCGACTCTCATCACTGAAGACGACACGTCTCCATTCGTCCCTCCATTCACGCCTGTCGCGACACCACTGGAGGCGGGCTGCACGATGTTGGGGCGTGAGCGGAAGACGGCCTAACGGTGTGCGGGACCGTAGCCCAGCTTCATGGAGACGGTTGCGAATGGTCCTCGCCGATACCCCAGGAGCAACAGTGTCCCTAATTTGCTGGGAAGTGGCGGTGCGGTCCCCTACGGCACTGCGTAGGATCCTACGGTCTTGGCGTGCATCCGTGCGTCGCTGCGGTCCGGTCCCAGGTCGACGGGCACGTGCACCTTCCGCCGACCACTGGCGACAACATCGATGTACTGTGGAGACCTCACGCCCCACGTGTTGAGCAATTCGGCGGTACGTCCACCCGGCCTCCCGCATGCCCACTATACGCCCTCGCTCAAAGTCCGTCAACTGCACATACGGTTCACGTCCACGCTGTCGCGGCATGCTACCAGTGTTAAAGACTGCGATGGAGCTCCGTATGCCACGGCAAACTGACTGACACTGACGGCGGCGGTGCACAAATGCTGCGCAGCTAGCGCCATTCGACGGCCAACACTGCGGTTCCTGGTGTGTCCGCTGTGCCGTGCGTGTGAGCATTGCTTGTACAGCCCTCTCGCAGTGTCCGGAGCAAGTATGGTGGGTCTGACACACCGGTGTCAATGTGTTCTTTTTTCCATTTCCAGGAGTGTATATCGTACCCCAGACCATAACTCCTGGACTAATCTGCCTAGTGTGTCTATCACACAGATAATTTGGTTACAGGGCCTGAACTAGACTCCTAATTAACACACAGCCATCAATGGTACCAGGCAGAACCAGCTTTCATCAGGAAACACAACGGACCTCCACTCTGCCCTCCTGTGAGCTCTCGCTTGACACTACTTAGGTGGCAAATGACGGTGGTTTGGGGTCAGTGGTATACACTCTACAGGGCGCCTGACTTGAAGCTGTTCTTGGGGTAAGCGATTTGTAACCTTTCGTTGTGGTACTTTGGTGCCAACTGCTGCTTCAATTGCTGCTGTAGATGCAGTACGGTGCACCAGGTATATATGCTGAACACGATGGTCTTCGCTCTCGGCAATGTCACGTGGTCGTTCGGAGCACGGTCATCTTGCAACCGTATGTTCTTGTAACCACTGCTGCCAGTGATTATGTACAGTGACTACATTCCTGCAGTATCGCAGAAGGAATATCCACCTTCTCTTAGCTCTATTTCTTGACCTCTTTGAAACTCAGTGAGGTGTTGATAGTGACGTCTTTGTCGCCTTAGAGGCATTCTTGAAAAACACAACTTACCAGACCAATCCCAAAGGTTAGTAACGCTCATGACCGTTACAGCGTGCATTTAAACAAACTTAATTTGCGCCGTCGGCTGTGGCCGAGCGGTTCTAGGCGCTGCTGCTACGGTCGCAGGTTCGAATCCTGCCTCGGGCGTGGGTGTGTGTGATATCCTCAGGTTAGTTAGGTTTAAGTAGTTCTACGTCTAGGGGACTGATGACCTCAGATGTTAAGTCCCATAGTGCTCAGAGCCATTTGAACCATTTTCTTGATTTGCATCCTCATAATGACGCTACCGTTACGTAACTGGCTCGAAATTTGAACAGACATCATCTTACAGATGTAGAAAGACGCCTACCAACTTTCATTTATGTCGCACAACACATTCTCCGTGTTGCTATTTTATTCTACATGTAGTTCTTTAATTTGTATACTGGGACGTAACTTGCTCGAAATTCTCAACAGTAAACTATTGGTAATAAGCCACTGTGGGCATCTGTTTACCCATCTGGGTCGATTTTATCTATAATCAACTACCTCTTGAAAATCACTTTTCGGGAAATGATTCGCATTTTCAAAAGCGTTTTTCTTCTCGCGTTACAAAAACAGACGTCGGATTGTGGGGTTTTAGGGATTTCACTCAGTCCTACACCCGAAGACTGTTACCAGGATGAATTAACAGATGAGGTCTATACACTGTCCAATCACACCATTGGTGACCACCTGTTCGAAGCCTGACTAAAAACCTTTTGCAATGCAGTTCGCTGCGACATGTGAGGTTCTGCAAGGTACCGACAGGGCTGTGGAGCCATGCCGAATCCAGTGCCGTGGTACGCTGCACTAGGTTTCTCGGTTGAGGACTTATGGCGCGTGCAGCCAGAGTGAGGTAGCTCCGTAGAGTTTTAATTGGATTTAAATGCAAGGAGTTTGACGGTCAGAGGAGTACGGTACATTCATTCTCTTGCTCTTCAAACCACGCTTGTATACTGTGGGCTGTGTGTCACGTTGTATGTTGCTGCCTGTAGATATCATCGTACCAATGATAAATAAACTACATATAGGAGTGGACATGGTCCCCAAGGATACATCCATACTTATGTTGATGCATTGTGCCTTCTAAAATGAGAAAATCGCCCACTGCCACAAAAACATTCCTGCGGACTGGACCCTTCTGAAGATTTTTCAGGTGTTTCCCTTGTGACGTTTTACGCCATACACACCAACGGCCATGTGTCCAATGGTGCGTTAAATTTGGTTCATCTGAAAAGACACCTGTCGCCATTCAGTGGTCGTCCAGTTGCTCTATTGGTGTGAAAATCGCGGCCATCGTCACCAATGAACTGCAGTGAGCAAGGATGCATGAACCAGGCGCATGCTGTGGAGGCCCATACGCACCAGAGTTCGCTGAATGGTCATTGAGGAGATACTTTTGTTCGAAAATGCTTCCACTCTTGGCCCGAAAGCCGTTGGTCATGCCTTTTTGGACAGTGGATAGATCGCTTCATTTTCAAAAATGGTGGTTCAAATGGCTCTGAGAACTATGGGACTTAACTTCTGAGGTCATCAGTCCCCTAGAACGTAGAACTACTTAAACCTAACTAACCTAAAGACATCGCACACATCCATGCCCGAGGCAGGATTCGAACCTGCGACCGTAGCGGTCGTGCGGTTCCAGACTGTAGCGCCTATAACCGCTTGGCCACCCCGGCCGGCACTTCATTTTCACGTTACACGAACGATTGTATTGTTTTCCCCGTTCCTCCAACAGCCTTTGTATACTCTCCACTGTTACTGCTGTCATCTGACATCTGTGAGAGGTTACTGCACGTTGTTGTCGAACATAGGCGCTGGTCACATTAAGAGCCATGGACCGTGTAATTATCGTGCATACCCAGCAGAGTGCGAACTGTAAGAGAAAATCATCACGTGCAAGGGTTATGAGCATCTCACAAACGAAGTTATTGTAACACGTACAAGAGAAACCGAAAAAAAGATTTAAACTGAGTTATATAGGCAATGGGCTATGTACAGACTGGGGTTGTCGGCAGCATTAGACATTGAACTTGACTCTGATATTAGCCGATTTTTTTCTACGTATTAAGTGGTGGTGTTACAGCTGGGATGTTGTCAGAGCTCATACCGCTACAATGATACATAACAACCAGGGGAGGAGGACTGGTGTTAACTCGTAACGTCCAACATTTTAGAATATATGATTTTATTGTAATAAGTACACGTAGAAATGTATCTGCTATTACAAATGCATCTGTGTGACGCGGGATATTTATGTATTTTCTTAGTAATACCATATGTTCAAATTCTGCAGCTCATATATGAGCTGAAGGGCATACATGAGTCGTGTAATGCAAATAATTTTAGAATGTTATTTAATTTGTATTCATCCTGTGTTTGGTGGCTGCTTCAGAGAGCATACACACCTCCATATCACCGTATATGGGCGCCACTGTCGGGAAGCCACTTTTTAAGTGGCCTTATTAGTGTTGTCTGATGGAGGCAGTTGCGTGATTCATGTCGGCCCGCGGGATGCCTGACCATTACCCATCTCAGGTTGATGTGCTTTCTGTGGTTTGCGGCGTCTTATGTCAGCAATAACTGACAGCTATTGTGCGAGGGTTGTTCGCAAGTTTCCCTTAGTTCGTGTGCTAATTGTTCAGGTTAGTATTTATATGTAGGTTTGAAATGTAAAATTTCTATTAGTAACGGACGGATGATGTCTTCGCCAGTGTGTGCTTCCAGAAGGCACAATCAAGAATGTCTTCTTCATAAATAGTGCAGTGCAGAAATAAAAGTATTTTGTTATAATTATGAGCTGTGGTAATTGTTTATAGCAATGTGCTATTTATGAGTGTGATATTTGCGTCACTCACCAATAACATAGGGATGTAGCAAGAGATTGTTAGTTTCAGTGCCGTTTTGTTGTAGGTTAACACTAATTGTCTTCTAATTCCTCCGGAAAATACTGGCTGACTAAGTATTAGAACAGGGATGGTTGGAGATACTTAGCAAGAGTTTATTTGCTTGTGTATATCGTCCTGTGGTTTTTGTTTAACTTTGAAAGCCTTTTTACGGGTATAGCTGTCGTTGAATTACGTGCTGCTGTATGTGGCTAAGATTGTACTGGGATAGATGTGTTGGTAATGGGAAAAATTCAGTAAAAATTCCAACAAATTAACCCTAATCCTCACCAAAGAGCACATCCTTCGAACGGCGAATGACTGAAAAATAATTCTGATCGTTGGTATATTTTTGAACAAATGCTACATTATGGTAGACTGATAGCATTATGACGTCGATATAACGCGACTTAACATAGCCTGAGAGTATACGATGTTGACATGACACAACTCTGATATGATGTCAAGAGCAGTAGAACAAATCCCAAGTAACTGAAACAATAAAATACTTAAGTTGTTGTTATTGTTATTATTGTTATTATTTTGAAAAACACCCATACAACAAAAAAATTGTCGTCTCTCTATGGTGCCCAAACCTGAAATGAAAAAGCTCACGCAATTACTCTACCCATAAAGGATGTGGAGGTGGGCATGAATTTTATTTATCGAATGGGAGGCCAAAGGGATAAGTAGGTAGAGTGGTATTTCTCAGGGACGGGGGGGGGGGGGGGGGGAAGGAGGGGACGGGACGTGGGGCCAACTTGATTATAACCCGCACAGTTGCTTCATGTGCGTCGGCCGGACAGTGCTTCCCTATGGAAAAGTGAGTGAAAACTGAACTCCCGAACTGCCTCAGTCTGTAAACTGATACAACAGCAGTCCCATCAGTTGCCTTGAGATGCGATACCCGTCATAACCCGCTTGTGGATACAGAGAAGCTTGCATAATTTGTAAGTTCTACATACACACATCAAGAGAATTTTAGTACTAACCCGGTTTCCAGAACTCCTCAAGACAGATGTTGACTGTGGATATTGTATCACAGACACAGTCCCTTTGTTTGTTCAGAGGTGACCCTAAACCCACCCAAAGATGTGAACAACCATGCATTAACAGGACCTATTAGACGGAGGGGGTCTGACAGCCGATCAGTTCCTGTCATTCCACCAGGAAGGAGGTACACGGCTGGTGTTGTCTGTAGTTCAATCATGCCTAAACAGCCAATACTGCTTTTCGATCACGTCCGCATTGTTACTTTGTGCCAGGAAGAGCTCTCTACAAGGGAAGTGTCCAGGCATCTCGTAGTAAACCAAAGCGATGTTGTTCTGACAAGGAGGAGATACACAGACCGGAACTGCCGGTGACATGTCTGGCACAGGCCGCCCGAGGGTTACTACTGCAGTGGATGACCGCTATCTACGAATTATGGCTCGGAGGAACCCTGACAGCATCGCCGCCATCTTGAGTAACGCTTTACGTGCAGCCGCAGGACGTCGTGTTACGACTCAAACTGTGCGCAATGGGCTGCATGAGGCACAACTTCACTCCCGACGTCCATGGCGATGTCAATCTTTGCAACCACGACACCATGCAGAGCGGTACATATGGGCCCAACAACATGCCGAATGGACTGCTGAAGATTGGCATCACGTTCTCTTCACCGACGAGTGTCGTATATCCCTTCAACCAGACAATCGTCGGAGACGTGTTTGGAGGACACCCGGTCAGGCTGAATGCCTTAGACACACTTTCCAGCGAGTGCAGCAATGTGGAGGTTCCCTGCAGATTTTGAGTGGCATTATGTGGGGTCGAGGTACGCCGCTGGTGGTCATGAAAGACGCCGTAACGACTGTACGATACGTGAATGACATCCTCCGACCGATACTGCAACCATATCTGCCGCATATTGGAGAAGCATTCGTATTCATGGACGATAATTCCCGCCCCCATCGTGGAAATCTTGTGAATAAGTTCCTTTATGATAACGACATCGCTCGACTAGAGTGACCAGCATGTTCTCCAGACGTGAACCCTATCAAACATGCGTGGTATAGATTGAAGAGGGCTGTTTACGGACGACGTGACCCACCAACCACTCTGAGGGATCTACACCGAATCGCTGTTGAGGAGTGTGGCAATGTGGACCAACAGTGCCTTGCCGAACTTGTGGATAGTATGCCACGACGAATACAGGCATGCACCAGTGCAAGAGGATGTGCTACTGGGTATTAGAGGTGCCGGTGTTTACAGAAATCTGGACCACCACCTCTGAAGGTCTCGCTGTATAGTGGTACAACATGAAATGTGTGGTTTTCATTAGCAATAAAAATGGCGTAAATGATGTTTATGTTGATCTCTAGTATAATTTTCTGTACAGGTTACGGAACTCTTGGATGCAAAACGTTTTTTGATGAGTGTATAAGACCTTAAAGTAAAGTCATCAGTATACGCCAAGTTCAAATCAACGCATATCTGTATATAGGGAAAAGTGTTGTACCTTTGCACCCTTCACAGTCTTTGCCCCTAACCAAACCTGTAATAGAATTTTCTCACATTTTCTTGCGCTATTTTCAAATGCTGGTATTCACCGTTTATTGAAACAGTCTTTTACTGAAATGATAGACATTACTTCAGAAAAATAACGTTTTTGAAAACGTGAAAACATGTTCCAAATATAACATGGTCATGTTCCTGGTAACAAATACTAGATAGATATTAGAAGGGTGGTAATCGAGAAAATCTTGTCTATACTTTATTAAACAGTCTGTCCTCCACATTATTAATATATTGCACAACGGTAATCAATAAGTGACATCAAATTAAGCAGAAGGTTCTTGAAAAACCTATTCAAACTCAAGTACCATTTGAAATGAAAGGTGTGAAAGCTAACACATATTTCCCTTTGCAATGGTGGTAAATTTGTTAAGACATAAAAGAAACTCATTGAATTCTAGTGCCACATGTTGTACGGCCGTGGTGCTTAGGTCACTGCACAGGACACTGTAGGTCTTATGAGTGCCAGCAGCTGTCTCCGGCTGGGAGCGAGTGACTATTTCAGACGTGCTTCATAATTCTTAACTGCAGTTTTAAATGTATGCTACATCTCTATAGCTCACGATAAATTTAAGACCTTCAGTGGGTATATGACTGACAAGGCGACTACTGTGACATGTCAATTTCTTGGCTAGGCCCATATTTCTCGTGTGCGGAGTCCAGGGATAAAGACTTTTTTCCTGTTTAGTTACACAAGTTGGTGCAATTTCCACGATGTATGTATATACATAGTTCTAAGATTGTGTAGCATTTTACTTACCGTAAATGATCCACGTGAAGTATTAACAATGTTTTCCTAGTAGTTTTAATTTATTACACAGCTCTAAAATACATAGGCAGCTAAACATTTACAAAAGCTGTGCGAAACGATGTAGAAAATGGCTAAAACTGTTGATAACGGTCTCCGTTGCGAATGGCCTCATGTTATTCTAGAATCAATCACTAGACTGAAGAACCGCACAAATATATTTTCCGTTCTTAGGCATTATTCTCCAGGTATAACGCGCGGCATTACGTGGCCGACAAATTTCTCATGCGGCCACGATGGTCTGAAACATCTAAATTCTATTCATCGTTATAAAAAATTCTTCATGCAACTTGTAAAACAGTCCCAACTACCTTTCGTGGAAGTGTTTGGTAGGAGGATAACTACCGAATTTCTGGCTCAGACTGTATATAGAAAACCTATGCACATTAACCTGTTTCTATACACTGCGAGCCATCATTAGCTGTCAGAAAGAAGTACGGCACTGAAGACTGGTCCGCATAGCTCGAAAACTTTCAGTCACGGGAAGGCTCGCCGACGAATTACAACATCTACGAATAGTGTTCTGTTAGGGTGCGTATTCAGATCAGCAATGGAAATGGCGATGCAACCAAAATCAATAACGCCTGACAAAGGGATTAGAACTGGGACCAAGGGACAGATTTCAAATTTACTTATCTCTCTTATGCTGGCCGAGTATCTGGAAGTATCAATAGACTCCTACAGAAACACGGCGTTCAGTGTATTTCGCCCCCTACAACTAGGACAAAGTGTATTCCTTGTAATGTTAAAGACGATCTGCACTGTGTGATCAAAAGTATACGGACTCTTGGCAGAAAAATCTTACAAGTCTGTAGCACCCTCCATCGGTAATGCTGGAATTCAATTTGGTGTTAGCCCACTCTTAGGCTTCATGACAGCTTCCACTCTCACAGGAATAAGTTCAGTCAGGTGCTGGTAGGTTTCTTGGGGAATGGCTACCCATTCTTCACGGAGTGCTGCACTGAGGAGAGCTATCGATGTTGGTTGGTGAGGCCTAGCACGAAGTCGGCGTTCCAAAACATTCCAAAGGTGTTCTGTAGGATTCAGGTCAGGACTCTGTGCAGGCCAATCCATTATAGGGATGTTATTGTAGTGTAACCAATCCGCCACAGGCCGTGATTATGAACAGGTGCTCGATCGTGTTTAAAGATGCAGTCGCCATCCAAAAATTGCTCTCTAACAGTGGGAAGCAATTAGGGGCTTAAAACATCAATGTAGCTGTATTCTGTGACAGTGCTACGCAAAACAACATGGGGTGCAAGCCCCCTCCATGAAAAACACGACCACACCATAACACCACCGCCTCTGAATTTTACTGTTGGCACTACACACGCTGGCAAATGACGTTCATTCGGCACTCGCCATAAACATACCCTGCCATCGGATCGCCACATTGTGTACCGTGATTCGTCACTCCACACAGCGTTTTTCCACTGTTCAATCGTCCAATGTTTACGCCTCTTACACCAAGCGAGGCGTCTTTTGGCGTTTACCGGTGTGATGTGTGGCTTATCAGCAGCTGCTCGACCATGAAATCCAAGTTTTCTCACTTCCGGCCTAAGTGTCATAGTACTTGCAGTAGATCCTGATGCAGATTGGAATTCCTGTGTGATGGTCTGGATGGATGTCTGCCTATTGCACATTACGACCCTCTTCAACTGTCAGCGGTCTCTGTCAATCAACAGACGATGTCGGCCTGTACGCTTTGGTGCTGTACCTGTCCCATCACGTTTACACTTCACTATTACATCAGAAACAATGGACCTAGGGATGTTTAGGAGTGTGGAAATCTCGTGTACAGATGTATGACACAAGTGACACCCAATCACCTGACCACGTTCGAAGTCCGTGAGTTCCGCGGTGCGCCCCATTCTGCTCTCTCGTGATGTACGAGTATAATGACTACTGCGGTCACTGACATGGAGTACCTGGCAGTAGGTGGTAGCGCAATGCACCTAATATGAGAAACGTATGTTTTTGAGGATGCCCGGAAACTTTTTATCACATAGTGTAGGTCTTTGAAAGTCATTTGCGCATCACATTCCACGCGAATCTGTCATGTCTTGCGTTGGTAGGCAATCCGAACAGCCAAGGATAGGTGCAAATGAACATCAGTGATACATCCAACTAAAACAACCAAGTTAATCAGATGGTCGTTAAAATATTGAATCTAAGTAATGGAAAGTGTAAAGCTGAAAGAGGTCTGTTAAATTCCGGTTATACGATAAATCACAAAAATATAAATGCTACCAATCCAACCAAATACTTAAGTGTTACGATTACGAACGAATCTAACTGAAACTATCACATAGAAAATTATTTGGGGAAGGGAATCAAAGATTGTATTCTATTGGAAGAACAGGTCTCCTAACCAGCCTGATTATACTACTCCCGTCCTTCCTCTGCTAGAGTAAAGCCGTGCAGTATGGGACCCTTACAAGACAGATTTGACGGAGGACATCCAAAGAAAGATCAAAGAAAGACAGCTCATTGTGTATTATTGCGAAATAGGGGAGAGAGTGTCACAGACATGATACTTGAGTTGCGATAGCATCATTAAAGCAAGGGCGTATTTCGTTGCGGTGAGATTATTTTACGAAATATCAATCCCCTTCTATTCACCTGAACGCAATAATATTTGGTTAGCGCCAACAAATGTGGGGAGAAATATTCATCATATTAAAATAAGAGACGCGGAAAGATTTAAGTGTTCCTTTTTCCTTCGTGCCATTCGAGAGCGGAAAGGTAGACAAATGTAGTGAAAGTGTTTCTATGAACCATCTCTCAGCCAGTTAACTGTGAATTTCAGAGTAGACACAGATGCAGATAATCCTGAAATGAAATACGATGAAACCAGCTCCGTGGTAACAACTCCGAGTTTCTAGGATCATATTATTAAGGAGTCTACCGAAATACAGATGTCAGAAAGCCCAATAAACACAGACGGAGGTTTCACTTTAAATAACGCTTGCGGACGGCTCTCGATGTACTAAATCGTGGCAACCATCTCATCCAACAGAGCATGAAAACGATTAGAGAAATTGTCTTTCACGGAGCACCAGTGTGAGCTCTGAAGAGTATCAAATGACGTAGTGAGCATCGGGATTCGAACTCTGCTATAAATACCGGCGCAACAGCTATGGTAGTTTACAGTCTGGTTAAAGTCCAGGAAGTGTAAACATAACTTAGGAAAAATGGCAGGTCCGGAACAAAACGGCTGCGTCGGCCGTCGAAATATAGTTCACAACATGGAAACAATGTCTCGGCAGAACACGCGGAAGCACACTATGAAAGCGCAATGTTGCCTACAGAAATTGGAAGAGATGCGCTACTTCGTTCGCTGTACGCATCCCTTTTCCCAGAATTGGTACAGTTCTCTACCGAAAAATTTTTGAGGCTCTAAAACTGTTGTAGATTAATCGTGTTTTTTTTGGTTTTTTTTTGTTTGTTTGTGGTTTTAGGGCGCAAAACTTCTATGGTCACTAGCGCCCATGAGAGATTAATCGTGTTGTAACACCAGAGCTCCATAGCTCCATTGACATAAGTTTTTCTTTTTTGTCTGTTCTACCTTCTGTCATTGTAAATATTGTTTGATTGTATTGATAGCACAAGAGTGTTAGCTTTTTATTTGTAAAAACTTTGATGTCATGGTTTGATTCTATGCAATGTAGTGTATCTATCATTTAAATTCTTTGTCTCATTTGGAGGGAACAAAACTTAATGTATATAATTATCATTTGGTTTCAATAATTTCTTGTATAAATACCAATATGTGCAAACGATATGTTTTGTTTAAAGTAACTACCTGCTGTTATGTAGACTGATCCTCACCAAGGGCTTTTCGTTATTTTGTATGCAAAAGGTGGTGTGGTTCCCCTCGGGAACGGAACTTCGTAGCGTGTGCAAAATGTAGTTGGCATGGATAGAAATTTGGAAGGGAGAGTCAGTCGGGGATGAGCTACAACAATGTAAAAGTTGTCTATTGTGCTGCTGCCGAGAGAGGCTTTTCGTGCAGTTTTCGAATGTGCCAAAACCTTGGATGGATGGATATAGAACTGGAAACTATTCTGGAACTGGTATCTATCATCGCCACCATGAAATGGCAGAGTCCAGCATTTCCGCCTGCAAATCCCCCCACCAACATGCATTCGCCACCACGTTGCACAATCACTCTAATGAGATTAGGGAATTGTAGAAATGTACAGTAAAGGATCAGCTCATGTGGATGATTTATTTGTTTTCCAGTATAAGGTAAACTAAAAGACTGTTTATGAAAACTTACCTTGATTTATCCTCTGTCACATTTCCACTTAGTAACCTTCCCATGCTAAAGTGATTACCGAGTGCCCTTATTGAAAGAACATTAAAGCCCAGTGTTTTACTAGTTAATGCCTCTTGAACATAGTAAAAAGAAAGTTAAAGATAATGTACCAAAAGAGTGAGCTAAAGCAAATAATGTTTTCTGAAAGTAATTTTGCAATTAAAAGTGCTTATTAAAAGTTTGTAGGCTTGCTAGAAGGAAATTAAAGTGAAAATTGGAATTTAAAATAATAAAGTAATACAAATAGGTATTACAACAGTTACGTATTAAGACTGAGGCTTATAAAGTTTTGCTTAGTAATTGATCATATTGCTGCTTGCTGTAAATCGAGAAAGGCGAGTCAGTATTGCTTTAACAAGATAGTTTTATTTTACGATCTGCCTCCAACTTTAAGGCTATGGTATAGCAGCATTGGACGTTAGTGTTATGTGTCTATTACTACAGTCTAAGCAGTGTTAAAAGGGTCAGAAATCCACATTTTATCTTACTTTTAGGCAAATCATTTCGCAAAGTATGTGACCACCTATTTTCGAAAATATTTTTTATTTTCTAGTTTATTTTATAAAGCGTGACATACAACATACATTTTCAATATCACACGAATGCCTGTTTTTATACAAGGATCCGCTATGGCTTGAAGCGATGAACATTGTCAAACTTCAATTACCTTTAAATTTTTACGCAATTTTGTACTTAATTCGAAGTAAGTACATAAATTTCTCACTAACACGCCTTTTTATATCCAAACTTCCTAGGCATTGAAGAAATGAAAATTTTTACTCTTCAGATACATTCATAGCAGCAGCTGTTCGTGAAATATTACCAATTACTGATTACGCTTATTTAATAACCCTGATTACTTACAAGAAACGAATTTTTTATTTCATAGCTAGACATTATGTTGGTGAATTTCATACCACATACCTCCATTCGAAACTCTTCGTTTGGTTTGAACATTTGGACAAACTTTTTCCCTCTGATCATAAATTCAATTTTTCTTATTTATCCTTCATATTTTCAACCAAGTAGACGTTCTTTTGCAAAAGTACACCTCATGCTGGTCAATTTGGTATCCCATTTGTCCATTTCCCACTCTTTGTTTAGTTGTAAAATCTTCATACAAGAATCGGTTCTGTAATGTTCGCTCAAATCAATCATTAAGTTTTTCTTAATTACCTGTATTCCCTTAAATATATTAATTATTTTTTCACAGAACTAATCGTCAAGATGATCAGCTTGATACTCTAATCTCCATTGCGCACTATTCGTTTGGCTATTAGAAAACGGACGATAATTTTATATCATATCATTAATTATGTGTCATTACTTCTAAGCAATTAAATCTTTTCTTTGCAAAACTAGACTTTCCGCTGGTCGGTTTGATGACCCATTCTTCCGTTTTCCGCTCTTCGTTTGGCTATGAAAATTCAGGCAAAAATCGAAAGTGGAGTTTCTAGAAAGTCTTACCTTCATTCTGTTCAAAGTTTTCACTAAATCAGGGAAACAAAGGATGACGGGATTTCATGCTAATTAAGATTCATCATTATCAAGTTACATGATGAAAAGTATTGGTAAATTAATCAAATCTAGGTGCCATCTGTTGTTTGTGATGTTCCACTGATTTTATAAAACAGTAAAAAACGAAATTGCATATTATGTTCTGTACTGACATTTACACGAAGACTAATTTTCGTAGCATAGCTAGGTAGTGTGTAACGTTATCGACACACACTGAGCTAACTTGAAGGAAGGCAAAGGTTTGACATACTGCTAAAACATTGGGTATTTTCCCAAAAACAAGATTGAGATACTAAATTTCAGAACACAGGTACAATTATTGCTGAAAATAAAGTGTTATCGTAGGTTCCAGTAATTTTTAAAAGTTTTATAACATATTGGTTTATTATAATTTCCCCTCATATAACGTCGAACGTAGAAAATACACGAAACTGCGTGAATTTATTGAAATATACTATTATGAAAATTAGTCAGCCTACAAAATTTTGTATGGACATTTAATTTGGTTAATATTCTAATGTGTAAAATCATATGGCTGTGATAACGTAAAATAAGTGGAAATGTGTCTTTATGAATAGTAATTTACAGGAAAGTTTTAAGATAATTCAATGAGACTAAATGTTTTTAAGCAAATCGTATTCACTTTTAATTATTTACTGGCAATATCTATGACGAGATTCTTAACTGCCTCAATCAAGTTTGTGAATTAATGATAATAAGAAAGATTGTAAATTTTCATTTGCCAAACTCATTAAGTGAAATTACATGTTTATTTCTCACAAGTACCAAAATCATAAACTGTAAAAGTATTTCTAATAATCCTCATTGTGGATATTGTATCAGAAAGATCTGTTTGATCATTACACATCTTTGTTTTATAATATTAAAATCAAAGAAAAGTTTCAGCGAGACAATTATTTGATGTATTCTTTTGAAAGTCTGTAGTAAGCGAGTCCAAGAAACATTCTGAGTCAAACAGGTGCCCATAATTAGTTACGAGATTGAAGATATTTGGTATAGAAATTTGTCCTTTGAGCATTCTTGTTAGTATAATTTTCCATTTTGTAAAATTATGCATGAGGTTATAATCCACAAAAGTGAATTCTTTTCTTGATTGAGGTACTTGTATACACAAAAAAATTTATCAAAAAATGTAAAGACCTACAAAATTTTTGTACTCAACACGACACATCTTCTTCCACTTCACAAGGAAATGTCTTTTCCTTCTTTTCTTCTGGGTAGAGAGGGTACCATGAGTTTCCCCACGACCTTTTTTTTTTTTTTGATCTCTTAGATCTGAAAACATTTCACATTTTGTGATATGATGGAGTACTAGCAACCGTATTTACATAAATAGTGTGTTAGTTCCTTCTGGAAACTGGAATGTGTATTCTTTTCACATTACAAGTAGTACAAGCACATTAAAAGAAATACATTAACTTTAAATGAAGTAAGGTAATTTTCATACATCTCTGATTTAAAAAATACACATGCAACTAAAGAAGTTCCTAATGTAATGACTCAGCTTTTCCAGTATTTATGTGTAACTAGCTGAGTACCTGGCAATGCCCAGGTATGTAATTATTCCAATTTGCTAACATTCCAGCTCTTCCATCCTCCTCTCTCTCTCCATTTCCTCTTTCACCCCCTCTCAGTCCATCTCCTTCTCCCCCTTTTTCTGCCCACTTCGTCAACCCCCACTATCTCTGTCCTCCTCCTCCACCTTCTTCAATCCATATCCCCCACCCCTTCCTCTGTCCATCTCCTCTTCCACCCTCTCACTGTATATCTCCTCCTCCCACCTCTCACTATCTGTATTCTCCTCCTCTGTCTCCTTGTTCCTCTCCTCCTGTTTCCTCCATCTGCCCATCTCCTCTTTCCTTTCGCTAATCATTTTCTCCCTCCCTCTGTCTATTGATCTCCTTTTCCTGATCTCTCTGCCTGTCTCTTCCTCTCCCAGTCTTTGTCCACCACCTCCTCTTTCTTTTATCTGCGCATTTCCTCATCAACCCACTGTCTATCCTTAACCCCTCCCCCTCTCTCTGTCCATTTCCCCTCCCCTGCTCAGTACATCTCCTCATTCCCCACATCTGTGCCCATCTCCTCCTTTCCCCTCACCTGGTGTTCTTCTCCTGCTTACGCTTCTCTTTGCACGTTATCCCACTTGCCTCAATAGGACGCTGGTGGTCCTTAGCCCACAGAATTTATTTCCAGAATGCAACTAATATGCACCAAATCTGGTTGAAATCTTTCCAGGGGTTCAGGATGAGCTTTCTACCTGTGCCTTTGCCCACGTACACACATGTTATGTGTATTTCACATATATTTAACATATTTAACACGGATTTGTACCCATGTTCCATTTCTATATCCAACGAACTTAGAACTGCCGTTTAATGTTCAGTCGGCTCAATGTTAATGCCGCATCTCCTGAACTGTGTATTGAACAGTGATGTAATTTTTCAGGTATTAACACATCCAGTGGTATATGTGGCTAGTACCTGCGGACTGAGTTTTGAATACAATTAGTAGTAAAGGAATAATATATTAAAACGTTATAAATGATGCTGCAGTGTTTTACGCATCTCCGTGTTGATGACGTCGTATATCTCCTGAACTATGTATGTACAACGATATATTTTTCTAGGTACATTGAGCGATGAATGTGGACACATACATTAAATTATCATGAATGATGTGCCAGTTTTCCATGCATCTCAATGTTCGATATATCTACTGAAGTATATGTCGTACAATGATCTGCTGTCGTAGGTACATTCAGGGGCAGATGTGCATACTGTGTGAGAAAAGTGTTGCGGACAGAGTTAGTAGCAACGAGAAAATCTTTTAAATGTAATGCTACAAGCCGCAGTTTTACTACATGAAAGGCGAAATCCTACCAAGCGATTAACTTTTCTCTTTCGTGGAGGTCGTCAGCGAAAGAATGATTAGTACAGATTTTAAACTATGAGTAAAGTTTGTTGCAAGTCCCTAAGTGCTCTCATTCTCAAATACTGGATAACTAGAGTATCGGTATTCGCGCATCGTGGGCTACACTGTTTTATCATCCCACCCCTTTGTCACGTACGTGGTCCTTACACCCACAGCAATGATAATTAAACAGTAGTTTATGTTTGTACCAATTTTGGTTGAAATTGGCCTAGCGGTTTAAGAGAAAATGTGGAACATTCATATTTATAATATGCATGGATATAGACTTAGGATTATAAGAAACTGGCATAATCTATCTTCGGAACATTATTTAAATTATTCACGACTCGCTTTAGTTCTGCCAGTATCCCTTTCCTCCGTTCCAAACTTCACTCACGTTCCCCTTAAAGTCTTTAAGGCGTAAAGCTCAAGGGTGAACACTGCTTCTGTTAAATGTAGAAAGCAGTAGAGAACTACTTCCGGAACTGAGGTACTGTTGAGCAGTCGTGTCTAGTGCTTGAACAGATCAGTCTGAAGGAACACTGTCAGCGAATGCCGAGTCAATGAGTTTTAATATTGGTCCTGCACATATACATTTATGAAGGAGTGCTGAAAGTAATGCGTCCGTGTATGTAATGTGAAAATGTTTAGAGTTTTTAAACAAGACAAAAATTATTGACACCCTACATTTTTATCCTTCATATCTAGATGTTTATTTCTCAACAAGGTCACGATGGCGACGAACACATTCCTCCCAACGAGAATTTGTTGATACTGTCACTATAGATGGTTTGACTTAGTTGACTGAACCACAACGTCACCTAGGCTTGCACCGCTTCATCACATCAAAGTGAAGTCCTTGAACGTGTTTTTTAAGTTTTGGAAATAGTTGAAAATCCCATGGAGCCAAGTACAGACGGTATGGAGGATGATCGATGACAGTGAAACCAAGGCGTCCGGATGGTGAAAATATCGCAGCTCGCTTGTGCGATCTGACATTGTCACGCAAATGTGTGAACGAACTCTTCAGTATCGACAATCGTTTGCAGCACGCTGTTTCTCACGGGTCGGCGTGGTAACGTTACAAACCGCCGCGTTACACGTTACACTTCGGAGCCAGATAGCGGCAGAGGGCTGCACGTATGTAGACAACATGAACGTAGATGTAGTACGTTAATAACGTTCGTTTTACTTAAAAAGTTCTATTAGTTTTCATATAAAATATTGGGAGCAATTACTTTTCAGCACGTTCTCGTACATGGCTATTATGCAGTTCGTATTTAAGTGTCTGGCAGAGGGTTCTCCGAACAACCTTCGGGCTATTCCTCAACCTTCTACTCCCTAATAGCGGGTGAAAAATTAACACCTCTGATTTACCTTATTTTATTGCGATGATCATTCCTCCCTGTGTTGGTTGGTGAAAGTAAAATATTGCAAAGGATAACGTTTGTGACTGAAATCTTTTGCCGTCATCGCACAGTAAAGAAACACACTTTGTTCTAATGATTTGACATCCAAACTGGCTTATCACATCCACGACACGTTCTCCCCTATCTCACGGTAATACAAAACCACCTAATTTTCATTGGACATTATCGATTTCCTCGGTCAGTCTTGTCTGCCAAGGATCCCATGCCGCACTTAAGTATTCTAAAAGAGGACAAACAATTGCAGTGCAGGCAGTCCTTTGTCTTCCACATAACATTATGTATGTGAGCGTTCCGATTTAAGTTTGTATTCCTCTGGAAGCTCTATAATAGGATTCAGGCTGAGAGAATCATTCTGGAAAATTAGTCTAACAAGCTATAAAATGTCGAATTTTAATTAATTCCTGAAATTAATGCCGTACTGTCTTTTTATGACACTTTTCTCATACGTAAGCTAACACAGGGACACCGATAATTATGTTAAGTGAGTTTACTTTGTCAGTTCGTTGCACTGTTTGCTATACTCCGCGATAGAAACAAGAGCTTCTTTCTACGAGCCAAGATAATCAAAAGAAGTGAAGTAGACCAATGATATGAGATCAGTTTCGACATAAAAGAAATGTTTCTCACGCTGGCGAAAAAACTGTTCAACTCTTGTTAGTTGAAAATGGTTGCTTGTACGTCGCTGTCACTTCACGAAGAAATGGAGACGACTTTGGTCAAATCACGCTGAATCTTCTAGTCTGCCTTACGACGGTTGCAGAAAACAATTAGGGCGTGCTCATCCTTTGTGTCAGCCGGCCCTTCAAATACAGCTTTTAATTAACTCGACGGGAATTAGGGTGCGGCTTTCTAGAGACGCCGCTGAAACTCTGCCAGACAATTACAGCGGTTCACATGTCGTCCATCCGCAGCTAAGAACCAGACAATATTTAGTGACTCCAGTTGTGTTAGGATCTCTTTTTACAACGTGTTGGCAGGTAGAGGGCTCTCCCTGTCCTAATACTGAGTGCACAGTACTGTGATGAAATTTTAGCTAGGATGCCATAAAGTAATTTCATGAATTATCTGATAGGTGGAAATTAGACGTCACGTAATTTTAATTTAGGGGAAGGAAAACTTGAAGTCACTTTATCGGAAGAGTACTTGGAATTTAGTGCTCCTTCAGCGAACAGCAATTGATTGTATGGAAATACTAGCATTTGTGTTGGATCAGATGTATAATGTCGACATTTCATTGTTCCAGATTAAGTAGTTCAGCATCCTTATAAACTGCTGACATGGGGCAAACATGGAGGCAATAATCATACTTCGTAATTGATGCAATCATCGGTGCTAGCAACATATAGGCTTCACACTTAGCCGGATAGATGTAAAATGTCAAAAGGGTTAGTTGCATATGGCGATCCTTGCCGTTGATTTGAGTCTCGTTCGTCTTCTGTAAACTGCCGACAGATTCAATGAGTTTTCGCAAACTAATTATGTGTCTGATATACAGTCACTAGTTTATCCATTGAGGTGTGCAACTAAACCACTTGGCTGATCCATGTAGTGTACTTTGTGCATGCTGCTGATCTTATTTAATCACATTGCCTGAAATAAGACATTATTTATCTTGTTTTTATTAGTTTGAGTGTATTCATGGCTTTATGTATTTGTCTTATGTAAACAGCTGTCTTTCATGTTGTGTACATTTGTGTATTGTTCTGTCGTGTATTATATTTTTGGCGCTGTATTATTTACGTGTGGAAGATTAATGACTAACTTTCAACAGAAAGGTCGCATTCACTATAGTCACAGTGAGGTTGCAAGCTAGACATGAATCCTTATCTTACAGTTCAGAAGAAAATTCAGTATCACAGTTTGTAGGGTAGGAACAGATGTGATTCAATGGGGAAGCCGTTTCTGCTGCAGAAACGAGCTTCTTGGGAAACAGCATGACTGAGACTGCCACATGAGAGTGTAGTTGAAACACGACTTCGGAGTTATTGATCCAATTTGATATTGGATGTTAACACAAATGATGCGTTATCAGAGAGGTATTTGCATACAGGAAGAACCAGAAAAAAGTAAAAGAAGACAGGCAGCGAATCTCGGGGACGAATTGAAAAAAATTCGCTACGAAGTTGCAGAAATTAGGCAATGACGGGCCGTATGATGAATGATATGACAGCATTGGCTAATAAGCAACGCAGCAATGCCAGTGAATTAGAGAATCGCCTCAGTGTCATCGAGGCGGAACGGGAAGACAATTTCGGAATTTGAGGTATCGGATTAAGAGGTATGACAAGTAGTGGCCGCACACAAAAATACACTCCACGAATTAGTACCTGGTGGTAACGGTGAAGTACGCGGGCTAAGTCTGAAGAATAAAGAGGAGCTTAGGAAGATAGGCCATAAAACAGAAGAACTAAGGGAGGATGTACGTAAAATTGGTCTAAAATGTTGAATTTTTTGGCCGCCAGATAGTTCTTTTGCATGTTAGAAATGTTGCCTGCAATTTTCAGAGCTACAAATGATGTAAAAGTTATTTTCTTTGAACCAACGCACAGCATTACGCCCTCTTTCCTGAGCGCTTCTTTTCTTGTTTGTGATATTTTTTATTTCCCCCCGTAGGAGAAAACATCTGTAGAGTATAGAACACTGTGAACCCATTTACGAAGCGATTAACATGGTGGAACACAGGACCAGGACGCAGGCTTTAATAACCTCATTTGGAAGAGACACCTAAAGACGACATTCTGCTCATCTACTGTTTTTAAAATTCTCTCATATGATGCTTGTCTGACTTTCAATGATAATAACACTAGAAGAATCAGGATCCGTATGAGACCAGGATTTAATGAAGGTTGCTTCACTGTAAACCTAGTGAAGCAGACTGATAATGTGCGTATTGCTATTTCTAAAATGTCAGTGAAGGATATAGGGCACCTGTGAGAAATAAGACTAGATGAAAAGAGTTATATGAAGACTTAAGAGCCGAAATGTATAGTTGTGACCAACACCATGGTACGTCTTTCAGACCTAAATGCTGAATTTTCCACAACTTGCAGTTTTCTGTGTATAAGGAGCATTTTCCGCTGAACAATTGAAAATAAAAAGGTGAAATATGCTATAGAGTTTTTGCTTACAACAACATAAATTTCTGTGGTACAAAATATTTCAAAGTGCATCACAGCCAAATTTATTTAATTTTATGTAAAATAAGAAAGGGTACACGTCATTCATAAGTTTAAAATATTGCTGTTGGACTTCTAAGTCATATTAAAGAACTGGTATGCAGATTTCTTTATCTTTTACTGGGAATAAGCCACGACATTTTGAAAGCGATAAGTAAATTAGCCTTTGAGAAAGTGCTCACCGTATGACAGTATGTGTTGTAAAAGTATCCCACAACGTCCTGGTAAATTTATATGAAAACTTTTGAAACAAATCCTGATTATAGCCAATACCACAATGATAACATGTGCAAAATTTGGTTGAATTATCTCTCAAACAATAAAAGTTACCTTAGCTTATACATGCCTGTGTAATTTCTAAAACGTTCTCTCTTAAAAAGACAGTAGTGCAAGACACATTCATTAACTGGAACAATTCAGATGAGATACATCCAGTGAATATATTAGAGGCCGAGGAGGTACGTCCACCTCATTGCTTCGCAGGATACCCAATCCGGGGGTATTGGTTTCAATAGGCAGGTAGTATGAGAGGTGTTTGACAAAATAATACATGTAGATGAACGAGGATTGCAATCTAATAATCGTGATGATTAGTCGCAATTTATCTGTTGTGGTCTTGGGATCTTTAATAATATACTTGCTGTAATATCTGGTGTTTGTTTGATCCTGTATTGCAATCATGAATCCTTCCGTCTCACTGCCTTTTGTTAGCCATGTGTTGGATGCGTTTTGATCGATGTGTGGCTGTGTTAGATGATACGGGTGCTTGACATGTAGTGTTTTCTTTTTCCAATTTACTTTCTTTGTATCTGTTGATGTTATGTGATCTAAAGGGTTGTAGAAGTGGTTATGAAATTGCAATGGTGTAGCCGATGTATTCATACGGGTGATTGCTTTGTGTATTTTTGGTAGTTTCTGCTCATTCTATAAAGAATTTTCTTAAATTGTCTACCTGTCCGTAATGTAGGTTTTTTATGTCGATAAATCCCATTCCTCCTTTCTTTCAGCTTAATGTGAATGTTTCTGTTGCTGAATGTATGTGATGTATTCTATATTTGTGACATTGTGATCGTGTAAGTGTATTGAGTGCTTCTAGTTCTGTGTCACTCCATTTCACTACTCCAAATGAATAGGTCAATATTGGTATAGCATAGGTATTTATAGCTTTTGTCTTGTTTCTTGCTGTATATTCTGTTTTCAGTATTTTTGTTAATCTTTGTTTATGTTTTTCTTTTAGTTCTTCTTTAATATTTGTATTATCTATTCCTATTTTTTATCTGTATCCTAGATATTTATAGGCATCTGTATTTTCCATCGCTTCTATACAGCCGCTGTGGTTATCCAATAAGTAATCTTCTTGTTTAGTGTGTTTTCCCTTGACTTTGCTATTTTTCTTACATTTGTCTGTTCCGAAAGCCATATTTATATCATTGCTGAATACTTCTCTTGTCATTAGTAATTGGATGAGTTGTTGATTTGTTGTTGCCAGTAGTTTTAGATCATCCATGTATAGCAAATGTGTGATTTTGTGTTGGTATGTTACAGTAATATTATACACATAATTTTTATCATTTAGCATGTTGGATAGTGGGTTCAGAGCAAGGCAGAACCAGCAAGGACTTAATGAGTCTCCTTGGTATATTCCACGCTTCATCTGTATTGGCTGTGATGTGATATTATTTAAATTTGTTTGGATGTTAAGTGTGGTTTTCCGATTTTTCATTACTATGTTTAGGAACTGTATCAATTTAGGATCTACTTTGTATATTTCCAATATCTGTAGCAACCACGAGTGGGATACACTATCAAAAGCTTTTTGGTAATCAATGTATGCGTAGTGTAGCGACCTTTGTTTAGTTTTAGCTTGATATGTCACCTCTGCATCTATTATCAGCTGCTCTTTACATCCTCGTGCTCCTTTGCAGCACCCTTTTTGTTCTTCATTTATAATTTTGTTCTGTGTTGTATGTGTCATTAATTTCTGTGTAATGACTGAAGTTAATATTTTGTATATTGTTGGTAGGCATGTTATGGGGCGATATTTTGCTGGGTTTGCTGTGTCTGCTTGATCTTTAGGTTTCAGATGAGTTATTCCTTGTGTAAGTGTATCAGGGACCGTGTATGGGTCTTCAATGTAAGTGTTAAATAATTTAGTTACATGTGAATGTGTTGAGGTAAACTTCTTTAGCCAGAAATTTGCTATTTTATCTATCCCAGGGGCTTTCCAATTGTGCGTAGAATTAATTGCTCTGGTGACTTCATGTTGGAAAATTATCGCTACAGGCATTTATGGCATCATCTTGTATGAGTCTGTTTCTGCTTGTATCCACCGTGCGTGTCTGTTATGTTGTACCGGGTTTGACCATATGTTGCTCCAGAAGTATTCCATGTCTGTTATGTTTGGTGGATTGCCTATTTTAATGTGTGTGTTATACATTGTCTGATAAAATTTCTTTTGGTTTGTGTTGAATGTATGGTTTTGTTTCCTTCTATTTTTACTTTTTTTGTATCTTCTATGTCGTTTGGCCAATGCTTGCAATTTCTGCTTCTTTTCATCTAATTGCTCTATCGCTTCTTGTTGTGAGATTTTACCTAACCTTTTTCGTTTCTTGTCCGATATTTCATTTCTTATAAATTGTGTTAGCTGTCCGATGTCTTTTCTCAGTTTTTCTATTCTGATCTGTAGCCTGTTTTGCTGGTTTTGTGGGTTTCTTCTGTGTGTTGGTTGGTTCTGATCTCTGCCTAGTGTGTATATTTAGTGTAGTGAGTGCTCCTATATAAACCAGTAGTTGTAACTATTCCATAGTTGTATTTTCATTTATTTTGTTGTGTATGATTGTGTTGATAGTTGTTATTGCTGTTTCGACGTGTAGGTTATTTGGGGGTCTATGCAAGAATGGTCTAATGTCTGTATTTGTGTCTTTATATTCTATATATGTCACCTGAAATTTTTCTTCTATAGCTAACATGTGTGTCACTTCGTGTTCTATTTCTGCTTGTTCTGGTGGCTGTCTTAAGATTTCGTTTTCCTCTGATTGTTTAATTGATGCGTGTTGTTCTTTGTTTGTTTGCTCTGGGATGTTTGAGTCCATTACTGTATTTTCTTCTTCTTCTGATTGCACATTATTTTGTTCCAGTATTTGTTGTACTTGTTGTTTGAGGTTTTCTAATTCTGACTGGGGTATCCTGTTATTTTTTATTATTACATGGATCTGATCAGCTAGTCGTTGTTCTGTTAAAAATTTTAATTCTGGGTATCTGGTAATAAATGTTGTGTATACTTGTGATCTGTATCCAGTTGTGTTGGTTCCTAAGTTTGTCGCTTGGTAATAACAGAACATGAGGTGTCGGTTAACTTCATCTGACCATCTCATCCTCTGTCTTTGTTTTCCTTCTAGAGTGGTTGCAGGAAGCATATCCTGCAAAACACCTCTATTTGGATTTAAATCATTTTCCGTGTGGCTAGCAGTGTCGTTACCATTGTGGACGGGCATAGGGTTCAAGCGTCGTCCCCGACCATGACAGCACTTGTCCGAGGCTTCATTAGTTCTGTCCTGAACCAACTAATCACACTAAAAGGGGGGTTAGCCCCATTAGTGGTTTGTTCTTTTCGTCACCTTTTACGTCTGGCAGAACATACCGGAGGCCTATTCTTTTCCCGGGCCTCCACGGGGTTTATTATTATTATTATTATTATTTCTGTACCAGCAGCATATGATGCTTATGAATATTCTTTTTTATCTGGTAGCTGCATCCGTGATGTCAGCAGCGGGTTCCAGCATGTCAGCATCTGCACCTGTGACGTCAGCATCAGCAGGCTCCAGCCTGTTGTGGTCCACGCATTTGGTGGCCTCGGACTCTTCCACACAGGATGCTGTAGTGCAGCTTCTCAGCATGCTGGAGCAGGATAGCGAGGTGCTAATTTCAGTGCCAGAGGCTGCGCTTGAGGGGGCTTCCCAGTACTGGTCTCCTTTGTATGCACCATCCATTGATCATCGCACAAGAGACGTACAACCATCAGTGCAAGAGCAAGTGGCTAACTGCTCTGGTGTGGATGTTATGGCTGAGACGATACCGACCCCCAGTTCACTCCAACCTTTACTATTCGTCTCATTCTATGTATAACAGTTGGTGGTTCAAAACATCTTCATGTAGGACCTGAAGTTTCACAAGACGGTAGCCTGTAAACTGTGTTAGTGCTCGAAAATGTGCAGAAAAATATTAAAGTGCGGTTTTAAGATTACTAGTAGGATGAACTCTGTCGTGTAAAAACATACATAAAGAAGCATATGACTACCGAATACGCTCCATCCCACTCCTACCAGGGCATGTACTGCGGAAGTCTAACTGTGAGTATGTATGACGATGCTACGCTAATAATTAAAAGTGGTTAGGGTCAGAGTATTTTCATGCAGCACTCGACTGTTGATAACTTGATCAATTTAGACATGGTGGTAACTAGTACAATAGAGAGACTAAATATATGGAGCCGAAATGTTCGAGCTGTATACAGTGACATCATTAACTGGCTTCGCACATGTAGCATTCACATAGAAGATACAGATCGTTGTTTTAGCACCTAAAAAGTACAGTGCCGAAGTCTTGTGCTATTCCTCGAATACGTGTTGAAAATGTTGAACTCAAATTTACTAATGGAATAAAAATGGCTCTGAGCACTATGGGACTCAACTGCTGAGGTCATTAGTCCCCTAGAACTTAGAACTAGTTAAACCTAACTAACCTAAGGACATCACAAACATCCATGCCCGAGGCAGGATTCGAACCTGCGACCGTAGCGGTCTTGCGGTTCCAGACTGCAGCGCCTTTAACCGCACGGCCACTTCGGCCGGCACTAATGGAATACCAGACTATTGCATTGCGCCGATAACATTACGAGATATACGTGCTGAATTTGAGGTACAGAAGAATCAGCTATTTTCCTAACACTGTACTGCTGCTGCACTGGTTCAAAAAGAATCAAGTGATTTTTTTCGATGTTTATAATTGTAGATGGGTGAATAAATAAATGTATTTACAATCTTAAATTTGTGATTGTGTTTTATTTCTCTAGACAAAATGTCACATACATTAGTGCACATCAGTACAAGTTGGTGCACGTACACATTAGTGCACGTTAGTACTCGTTTATGGACGTTAACGTATGTGACACTCTTCCCTTGAAATATACCACTTGGTGTTCCTTCTATCGTGTAGAAGTTGTAGTTCAGTTGGAAAGGTGGCTGCACAATATTGGCTACAAATATATTCTGTATCATATAAAAGCCTATTGCATGCCAGTACCTAACACAGTAGGTATCATGGCAGGCTCGGTGAAGCACACTCGCCACAAGGACTTTGTTGTCAGTGCCTGGTCCTGTGAATGTGTAAATGAAGATCTGAATAAGAAGAACAGGAAAAAAGGAATTCTCCTTCCAGATAACACACGAGCAATTATTGTAGGTCCTTCAAACTGTGGGAAGAATCTTCTAACACATATAGATGGGGTCCGATTTGAACATGTTTTAGTATTCTCAAAAACACTGTTTCAACCCAAGTATCAGCTATTGCAGGAGGTATTGCGTGGTGTAGATGGTGTCATATACACGACATTCAGTGAAAACGGTGATACCCCTCCACCTGAAAAAGCAAAGTCAAACACCGTCTTCATATTTGACGAAGTTGCTGTAGAAAACCAAGACCAAATTCGAAAATATTTCTGTTCTGTGGTCATATGGGTGATGATGTATTTTATGTAAGTCAAACACATTCCAGAATCCCTAAACAGTTGTTTAGGGATAAGGCAAACCTCATTATAGCCTTCAAACAAGACAACCTGAATTTAAAACACATTTACCAGGCACATGTCGGAACGGATATGTCATTCAATCATTCTGTAAAGATATGTGCATATTTCTGGAATCATTCACAGTATGGGTTTCTCGTTATTGATAAAACAAGAAAACTGAGCGATGATACGTACAGGCGAAAATTTCAATAGTTTCTGCATATATAGCACGGTAGAGAGGTTTGTACATCAGTCTACACTACACCATTGACAAATTCATGCGTATGTCTACCACTCAACCCGAGAAGATGAGTGTTCACAGACAGAACATTCGCATCTACATGGATGCGAAAACTCAGGTTATGGCGCATAAGGTATGCGCAGGGAACTAGAGACATATAACCAGAATGGTGAATGCGTTAAATGTGCTAGTTAATTAAGGCAGTAAGAAAGTAACCGACTTAACTGAAAAGGACGATGCTATTCAAGGGAAAATAGATGTAGACTTCCTTGTTGTTCGGAAGGGCGATCAGGATCACAGTAAGAGGAGGAAGAAAATGACCGGATACATAAAGCCTCACACTGCGGAGATGTCTGATTAGTATACACCGAGATGTCGACAAAGCAGAAAGTGATTCAGGCGTGTACAGCAGTTCGTGAGAAACTGCGGCTGCTAATGTTAGGGCATATGGGTCGACAGCAAACACTATGAGAGACCTTTAAGCCGGTTACTGAATCTCTCCGACAGCTCACAGCAAAAACAAAAACACACGATAACGTAGGTGTTGCCATTGATTAATTACTTGCTCGTCACACCCCTGGCCAGATAGATAGAACATTCGGCGTTTGCAGGGGAAGACCATACATGTTGGGTACCCGTCCTATAACTGTAACTGATGCCACAATACATGTTAGTGATAGACGGTTTGAGAGAACACCAGGCTTAATGAATCTTATTTTCCTAAGACCAATCAGAAAACCTATAAATTATTCAGTTAATGATGGGGAAACATTCCGTGAAATACTGAACATGACTGGTGTACACAAGATCATGAAAAGAATGAGCAACAAGAAATATAAAACCATTAGAAACCCGATACTTGAAGGTGAAAACAACAACAGCAGCAGCGGTGACGGTATTGACGTTGAGCGTAAAGCAGTGACCAATCAAATCCCGCAGTATACACTTTCCTCTTATTCGCTATAACCTTCGATACGATACCTTTTGAATCCTAAGCACCTCACTTACCTAGTTACGGAAGCACCCACTATATCAGCGCCAGCTATTTCCAAAGCTCGTATTCACACAGTTCCTACATAACGCACACAGAACTACGCTGAAGACTGTTTTGGCCACGACCGACACGTGCAGCGTGTTGAAGATATTTCACAGTTGCCGCTCAACTATCTGCTAATAAGAGATACAACAGAAGTATTTGAAACGTCACTCTTTAAGTAATCTCATCACGAAAGGAATCAAAAGCCACATTGATACAGAAGAATAAACTGGATTTGCTGTAAAACACTTAATATGACTTAGGAGTTCCACAACTTACTCTGAAGACGTGAAAGGGCAGTCATATACAGGGTGTTACAAAAAGGTACGGCCAAACTTAGAGGAAACATTCCTCACACACAAAGAAAGAAAACATATTATGTGGACATGTGTCCGGAAACGCTTACTTTCCATGTCAGAGCTCATTTTATTACTTCTCTTCAAATCACATAATCATAGAATGGAAACACACAGCAACAGAACGTACCAGCGTGACTTCAAACACTTTGTTACGGGAAATGTTCAAAATGTCCTCCGTTAGCGAGGATACATGCATCCACCCTCGGTCGCATGGAATCCCTGATGCACTGATGCAGTCCTGGAGAATGGCGTATTGTATCACAGCCGTCCACAGTACGAGCACGAAGAGTCTCTACATTTGGTACCGGGCTTACGTAGACAAGAGCTTTCAAATGCCTCCATAAATAAAAGTCAAGAGGGTTGAGGTCAGGAGAGCGTGGAGGCCATGGAATTGGTCCGCCTCTTCCAATCCATCGGTCACCGAATCTGTTGTTGAGAAGCGTACGAACACTTCGACTGAAATGCGCAGGAGCTCCATCGTGCATGAGGCGCATGTTGTGTCGTGCTTGTAAAGGCACATGTTCTAGCAGCACAGGTAGAGTATCCCGTATGAAATCATGATAACGTGTTCCATTGAGCGTAGGTGGAAGAACATGGGGCCCAATCAAGACATCACCAACAATGCCTGCCCAAACGTTCACAGAAAATCTGTGTTGATGACGTGATTGCACAATTGCGTGCGGATTCTCGTCAGCCCACACACGTTGATTGTGAAAATTTACAATTTGATCACGTTGGAATGAAGCCTCATCCGTAAAGAGAACATTTGCACTGAAATGAGGACTGACACATGGTTGGATGAACCATTCGCAGAAGTGTACCCGTGGAGGCCAATCAGCTACTCACAGTGCCTGCACACGCTGTACATGGTACGGAAACAACTTGTTCTCCCGTAGCACTCTCCATACAGTGACGTGGTCAACGTTACCTTGTACAGCAGCAACTTCTCTGACGCTGACATTAGGATTATCGTCAACTGCACGAAGAATTGCCTCGTCCATTGCAGGTGTCCTCGTCGTTCTAGGTCCTCCCTAGTGGCGAGTCATTGGCTGGAATGTTCCGTGCTCCCTAAGACGCCGATCAATTGCTTCGAACATCTTCCTGTCGGGACACCTTCGTTCTGGAAATCTGTCTCGATACAAACGTACCGCGCCACGGCTATTGCCCCG
The DNA here is from genome assembly GCF_021461395.2 of Schistocerca americana. NCBI lineage: Eukaryota > Metazoa > Arthropoda > Insecta > Orthoptera > Acrididae > Schistocerca > Schistocerca americana. The sequence continues at coordinate 976,923,602 of NC_060130.1, read as the reverse complement.
TGCTAATCCATACATCAAATGGGCATCTGCCAACTCCGCATTTGTGAACATTGCACTGACTGCAAATCCACGTTCGCGATGAACACTAACCTGTTGATGCTACGTACTGATGTGCTTGATGCTAGTACTGTAGAGCAACGAGTCGCATGTCAACACAAGCACCGAAGTCAACATTACGTTCCTTCAATTGGGCCAACTGGCGGTGAATTGAGGAAGTAAAGTACATACTGACGAAACTAAAATGAGCTCTAACATGGAAATTAAGCGTTTCCGGACACATGCCCACATAACATCTTTTCTTTATTTCTGTGTGAGGAATGTTTCCTGAAAGTCTGGCCGTACCTTTTTGTAACACCCTGCATATTATGACGACCCCAACAAACTAATAGATCGACTACGGCTGCTCATGGCATCAGCTGCTGCAGGTAATACAGTTCATTCGAATGAGGTTGTTTCAATAATCTCGGAGCTTAGAGAAAGAGGTATCGTGGAATAAGTATGAAGACAGTAGTTCGAGAACTGCAAAAACCCACACGTAAAACATACCCTCACAGGCGTGTTATGATTAAAGGTTCGGATAACGTATGGTAAGCTGATCTTCTAGACATGAGGGAATATTCACACGAGAATAATGGATTCAAATATATTTTAATGGGTATTGATACATGCTCCAAATTTGACAGGGCATCAGCTGTCGAAACAAAAGCGGGTCAAAATTTCGTCGATGTCTTTGAGCGCTTACTACAGACAGGGACGAATCGATGCCCTGACAACCTCCAAAACGATCACGGTGGGGAGTTCTACAATAAGTATTTCAAGACAGTGATGTAGCGGTACGGAATACTTCACTACTCAACATTCATTCACCTGAAGGCGAGTTTCGTGGAGCACATGAACAGAACAATGGAAGGTCAAATGTGGATGTGTTTTAACTTTCAGAGCTCATACAAATGGACAGATGTCCTTCCAGAAATAATTGCCCAGTATAATCGAACCAAACATACCACAATAAAAATGAGAACAATCGATTTTGGTGATAATGGACTCATGAATACGGTATACTATCGCATTAAAATGCTGGATCCACGCAAACAGAAATTTAATATAGGTGATTTGGTGTGTATCTCAAAACACAAGACTGCATTTGAGAAAACATACCTACCAAACTGGTCAACTGAGATATTTACAGTTTCAAAGGCGCAACGAACGAATCCTAGAACTCATATGTTTAGGGACAGTAAAGGTGAAGAAACTGCAGGCTGCTCCTACACTGAGGATATGCAGAAAATCTCAGAACCGGATGTTTTTCTCGTCCTGAGAGTCATAAGACTAGCACTAGCCAAATGGCTTGATATTCCTGCTACACAAAACAGCTGGATTGATATCGGCGATTTGCTATATAATGGGCATGCTTAGTCCACAACCACCCCAGTAGCGTACATGTGTGCTAGGAGACGCATTAGAGGAGGTGGTGGTATTCTAGACAAACTGTCAGTGGAATTACACACCCCTGGGTATAACTACTGTGGACCTGGGACAAAGCTTCAGAAACGCTTCGCGTGAAGTGATAAGGAAGTTCAAATGGTTCAAATGGCTCTGAGCACTATCGGACTTAACATCTGTGGTCATCAGTCCCCTAAAACTTAGAACTACTTAAACCTAACTAACCTAAAGACATCACACACATCCATGCCCGAGGCAGGAATCGAACCTGCGACCGTAGCAGTCGCGCGGTTCCGGACTGAGCGCCTAGAACCGCTAGACCACCGCGGCCGGCATAAGGAAGTTAATCTGCTCGACGAAGCGTGTGTGGAACATGACATTTCATACACTGCAAATAAAGATCTATCAAGTCCTCACATTGCAGATAGGAATTTAGCTGATAAGGCTAAGGCGATACGGAGAAGAAAGGATATTGCAGCAGGTCAACGCGTCACAGCATTTGCAGTTGATAAATCCATGAGTGAAAAAATTAAGTTTGGTTTAGGAGTGATGAATTTCAAGCGAGTTATGAATGCTGCACATTGTGCACTAAAGAAGAAGAAGAAGTAGAAAGCTGTTTGAAGAACTTTATCCTGACAGCGATGTATGCAGCTAAGAACGCACCAAAGCAGAGAGATGCGGGAAGAGGAAGAAGAAGAGGATCGGTTAAAGCACCTAGAGTTCTATCATTACCCAAGACGTCTGGCGGTTTTATTCTATCGCTCATCCTGGCTCTCTCCGCGCTCTCGGCGGTAGGATCCCTCGGTGGTGGTGCTGCAGCTATTGCTCGAACGGTCAAGAACGCGCAAAACTCCCAAGCACAGTTAGAAGAGGCAAAAAGACACCACCGCATGATGGAAGCCGCAGCCATTGGAAAAGGGCTATACTTGAAACCGTACTGGAGAGGGCTTGGTCTATTCATAAAAAAAGCCCATTAGCTGTCCTGCCAGATGGATCCCTCACAAATACAGGTCTTTTTAAGTTTGTTAGAGACAAATGAAATATACCATGATTTCGTGGTGTGTTAATGTGGGATATGTTACCGAAAACTATGTGGAAAACTGGTGAATGCGGTATTGTGAATCTGGATGTAGCTGGTGGCCCCGGCACCCACTAGGTATCATATGTTATGAATAATGCGGATACCGTCAACTACTTCGACTCATTTGGTGACGTGCAGCCACCAGCAGAATTACAACAATACTTCACTCTCAAAAACGTGTGATCTACAATTATCGACGTTATCAGGACTTTAATACACACCTCTGTGGACATCTATGCATCGTGTTTCTCTTGACGTTCACAAAGAAGTAGAAGAAAAAGAAGAAGCATGCTATATAAGGAGGAGGCTGAAACATTCATTCATCAGTTGACGTCCATATGCAGTGTCGTACACTTTGACATTAAAAGAACGATCATCTGTATTGCGTGCATATTACTTCCCGTCAATTGATTTGATCGTTGGTGAATGGAGTATTGCATTGATTGGACTGGAGACGGACTACAGCATCCCAAATATCACAGAGACTAACAATAAACTCCATCTGGATACTAATGGTGAAAAAAATACTGTGGGAATAGAACCTGGTGCATACGATATCGACGATTTAAACGAAGTCTTAAAACAGTCAGGAAGAGGTACTTAACTACATGCAAACATCAATACACTTAAATCTGAAATAAGCACTGTAAATGCAACGATTGACGTGAACCAGAAAGGTTCAATATGACGCCTGCTAGGTTTCACAAAAGGATAGATTTTGAAGAAGGATACAAGTAAATTTTACATGCCAGATCAGACAGTGGACATACTCCCTGTCAGCACAATCCGTGTCGCGTGTAACATTGCAACTAACTCCTATCTCAACGATAGTCTGATTCACACTATTTACCGATTCTTCCTTTCAGTTGCAACAGGTTATAAGGCTGTTGAGACCCCTGTCAATGCAATATACCTTCCTGTGATAGCTCAGACATTGGACTATTTGGCGCTGTGTATTGTGGACTAGAATGATCAACTTGTCGACTTTCGTGGTGAGGAAATCATTGTACAATTACATCTAAGGTAGGATGGGCGTATGGTATAAAACAAGTACACGCAATCCACAGCATGCCACTTCGTTACCAAATAACAAAGTGATAACAGGGGCCAACTACGAGTTTCTTAAATCAATTGATCTGAAACCGCGCAATGACGTCCTCATTCAATATAACCAGTCCAGTAGAGTATGATGAAAGAATTATACGTCAGGAATACTTCTCTCATAAACCTTACACTTCAACCGCGTTTAACAAGAACGATGAAATCAGAATTGTCACCCAGCACCAAGATGCACTCACACTTCCATACAAGAGTTTCATATATCTAGAGGGGTCATTCAAGAAAACCGATGGCAGCGATATAGTGCGATCCTAGCTGACACGTAACGCTTTAGCATTCCTGTTCCAAGAGATATGCTATGAACTCAATGGGTCTGAGATCGACCGCACACGCAATGTCGGCATAATGTCAGTCCTTAAAACATATGTCTTGGCATCACAAGCAGAATTGCATAGTTTACAAAATTCAGGATGGTTCACAGACGATGCAGAGGATAGAACAGTTGCAGAGTACAATCGATTTACATCCTGCATACCTCTAAAAAAATTTGTGGGGTACTTTGAGGACATGAGGCAGATTATTATGAACTCTAAACAGGAACTCATTCTGGTGCGGAGTGCGACAGTCAATAACTCATATGCACAAGGAGCTCAAGAGGAGAATATGATCACAATCAGCAAGATAATATGGAAAATGCCTCACATCAGTGTATCAGACGAGGAGTGTTTGAAGCTTTTAAAAGTCCTGAAATCAGGCACATTTCTGTCACTTACGTTTCGCTCGTGGGAGATTTTCGAGTATCCAGTATTACCGACTGTGAGCAGACAAACATGTGCTATTAAGACCTCCAGCCATCTAGAGACACCCAGATTCATCATACTTGCGTTTCAGACTGATACAAGAGGTAATACAGCAAATGATTCCACCGTGTTCGATAACTGCAAATTAACTGATGCCAAATTCTACCTCAATTCAGAATTCTACCCATATGACAATCTACATCCGCAGTGGAATCAAAATGTGTACAGTTTAGCGTATATCATGTATGCAAGGTTTCGCCCTACTTACTACGAAATTGCTGAAGGAGAGGGAGAAGGGTGTCTACTCAGTCCATGTAACTTCAAAGAGCGTTCAGCGATTAATCGTAATAGACTGCTCGAAACAGAATGAGATAATTAAGTGTGAACCTATAGATGTGCAGATTGAATTTGGATCATCGACAAATTACACAGAACGCACTGCCGCAAATGCTCTAGTTCTACAGGACTGTGTGATTAACTACTGCCTGCTCACAGGTGCTTTGCAGTGAGCTGTATAAATGAACAGGTACTGCTCCGTTCATAGAGCATTTCATGATGACGTTTCATGATGTGAACATCATTACGGATGCTCAGGGTTTCTATGATGGTGAGCGTAGACAGTTCGTATATAAAGATGTTGCGTTTGTAGCATACACACAACATTCTGGAATAATAGACACACTTTCCGCAAACATTGCATCACCATGATCTTTCAACCAAGCGAGGTGTGGTAAGACAAGGAAGAGCGCAAAGTGGTTAACACATTTCTACCACGGAATTCACTGGGATGATTCTGGCATACCCTATAAAGGTATGGTGATTGTGCTTAAATTATTCCATCACATGGACACCATCGTCTACGTGAAGTGGAAGGACATGACCTCATGGATGTGTCCAGTCTTTAAATTTGCTTCTATTCAATACCTGAAATTCTACAGATGTCCGTCTATCCATTGGCTCAAGAACATGTATCAAAAAAGTGCTACTATGTCTGTTTATGAAAATGTAAAATTACTTTCATGTTGGATGAGAAATAAATAAGTTTTCTTCCCTAACAATCCCAGTACAGTTTTTCTTTTTGACACCTGCTTCCTTAGCATCTAGGTTTTAACGATGATACTATATCTGTATTCCACTAGAACTGTCTGACTCACTTACCACAGCCTTTGCGCCCTGTCACCAGAAGTGTAGCCCTGTCTGTGCTGTTAATAGAAGGGCTTTCACCTCACCTACAGTGAATTCGCTTTCTCTCTCTGAAATAGTGTGTTCTAGACGTGTGCAATGCAGATCTGAATGCAGTCAATTTTCTTAATTTGTGTCTTTGTTAAATGTGCCAAGTCTTGAAGACTTGTACGGTGCAATACTGATGTAACTGCATAATGTTCAAACATATATATTTTTTAACAAAAACATAATGATTAGGGTTTTTCAAATAAGAACAGTGATGTAGGGTACTTAAAACTAAAGCGCAGGTAATGACTAACTTATTTACACACTAAATACTATTGCTAAAGAAATTCCATCCAAACAGACTACACTGAACAGTGCTGCTCTGTGAATTAACGTTCTCCTACTTAACTAGAGGGCTCTAAATATCTTACATTGAATAATTAGCTAATTGAGTGTCTCTAACTTAATGAAACAAGTTATATATATATATATATATATATATATATATATATATATATATATATATATATATGTGTGTGTGTGTGTGTGTTTGAAATATACATTTATCATTGAAATACTTTAATAAAATCAACATTTAATTGGATGGTTTCAACTTAATTGAGCAGCTCTAAGTATTTTTTGAATTAGGTGGCTCTAGGCATTTTCCGCCACAGACAGCTGAGATACTTTAATAATAATAATTAATTGCGTGGCTCTAAAGCCTCCAACCCAAACAGCTGTACTAAAGAAAAAAAATTTGGATGGAAATAAAACTACTTTGACTCGATGGCTAGCGGAAGGTGAAGCTTAAACATACTCCATTTTCACAGACACACACACACACACACACACACACACACACACACACACACATGCATAACGAAAGAGACACAATAATATATCACATTGTGCATATATATAAATAAATTTGCAAGAATTTTTTTTATTTTCCAGCACATGGTGCTTATATATACAAGGAATTAATTTTTGTATTTTTATTTTTCAGTACATAATGCTTATATATATACGTGGATGTATTTACACATTCATACATACTTTACTCTCTCTCACACACACACATTCACAAATATTTTTACACCCCCACATACGGACACACACTCACACCATGCATCACACACTCAACCAATAATTACACTATGTAGGCGCCCTGGTGGTCCCGGTCGCCTACGGTGGACTGGAGGCCGAGCGGTGACCTCTCCAGTTGTCAGGATGCTAGGAAATGACTGAGGACGCGTCAGGATCGCCAAAGAAACATTATTAATTCATGACACCTTTATTTCTGCCCAGTACAATGTGGCCCACATAACACACGCTGGCTGAGCTTGGTGATATCAACGACCTTCCCTGAATCCTCGCTGACTCGGAGCGATGACACCAGTTCCGGGCCGCACCAGTCTCGCTAGCGCAGCGCCGCGTGCTGTGACGTAGTGATGGAATGCCCTTACTTTGTGGCTGGCGGCGCCCGGCTGGCCCGCCGGCTCGGCGGCGGACAGCAGGCCTCTGCGCGTAGTAGGCTCCGGGTTGGAGTCCCGGCGCTGTCGGCACGACAGGCGTTCTCGTAGTGCGGAGTGTACTCTATCCCACCCTGTCTTCTTCCCTGCTCCACCGTCCGCGGTGGACGGGCGGAACGGGCTGCAGTCCCCCAGCGTTGTCGGCTCACCCGGTTGTGACGGAGGGTGCACAGGTCCTAGACACCGCATGATCTCGACGACGGCTCACTGATGTGGTCAGCATTGGTGGTGAGCAAGTTAGCCGTGATGTCTGCTAATCCTGGGTTGATGATTGACAGCGGCAGCGGAAAGGACCAGAGCTGGTAGTGTCTCCTCACGTCTGCTGCTGGATGGGCCGCCCTTACTGCAACGTTTCCTTAATAAAGATTAACATGTCGATCACCGAGCTGAGCGCTACGCAGCGACCCAGTACACATCTAACTGCAAGTCTAACTGCGAGTGCTTTGTTGCTATCAAAGCTGGCGTATTTAAAGGAAGCACGAGTGATGTCCTGACGTCATGCTCGTTTGTAATGAACGCATTCGTTCCACTTATACTGCTGATTCATCTGTCGTACTCGCCCCTTAAAGGTGTTCTTGCCACAGAGTTACGTGTTGTTACGGCAGACTTACACGAAGTTGTGAAATGCAGTACAGCTGACGCTATTCCCCTGTCTTGCACTCTACGGAAGTCTCCGTCTAACACAAACCCGCGTGCTAAGCAATTCTGTCTTGCCTGTTGTGTGTAACCAGGCCATTGCCCCAGCGTGACGACACATTCCGATATATGTGATATGTTCAATCCTCTTACCTCTTGGCTAACCTACTGCCTCTGGATCTCGGCATAGGCAATGAAACTCTGACAATATTCCACGTTTCCAACTCTTTACTATTCCGCGACACTACAACTATGATAAAAGAGCGATACTATTTGATGCACAAACCACTCCACCCCATTCACACACTCATTCTCTCTCTATCTCTCAATCTGAGTCCCCCACCCCTACTTTTGCTTCAAGTAAATAGTGTGAATATGGGCGGGTTTCCAACCCATCCTCACAAAAAATGGTTCAATTAGCTCTGAGGACTATGGGACTTAACATCTATGGTCATCAGTCCCCTAGAACTTAGAACTACTTAAACCTAACTAACCTAAGGACATCACACATCTTCACAAATGACTCTTTGATTGTCATGAGGAGACAATCCGACTTTAGACTGCAGTACAGTGTACACTTTGTGACCTCGCGATCAAATACTAGTTTGATGAACGATGTGTGGAGGAGCGCCTCGAACTCTGTGACCATACAGGCACTGCAAATAACCTTCAACCATGAGAGATCGAGATGCTGCACCTCTAACACCCTTTGCCGGCCTCTGGGTGCCTCCGTCTATTGTACAATGTGCATATCTTTTGGACCTCAATCCCACAAACTCTACAATTGGTAAACCATTGGCCTCTTCTTTCATGAGACTGATAACCTTCTTGTTCTTAGGAACAATACCGTAAGGATTATCGTCCTCAGAAGAAGACGTGTCGAATTATTTACCATGTCACCTAACTACTACATATGGATCGCAGTTCTTGATCCAGTACATAAAGCTGTCTGTATCCATGCAAAGCAACTTTCGTTCTACGAAATGACGTTTTGTAAACTCGTCGTGGAAGCGGTACATGTAGAATTTGGAGATATCCAGTATGCACATCCCCAAATAAATAGGCTTCATAAACTCTATTGCAGTCTTCGACATCTCCACAGCAACAAAGTTTTCATTGAAGATCGTGGCACGCTTAAAATTTGGCCTGCCGATACACTTTCTCACACCATATCGCCCTTCCCACCCGGTTCTAATCCCAATATGACGTTCATTTCATACATTCTACATAGTTTTCCCGAAAAAGGAATTGTTCATTAATTAATAAAAATATTTTTCAAAATCATTACTCGCGACCGCCCTCTTTCCTGTATTTGGTTCAATATACTCCTTCAGCCAGGGGGATTGTTTGAAGGAGATAGCCCGGGTGATTCTAACAAGCTTCATCGCTAAGCTGAGGCACTGCTGGAGGTTATGATAGAGAATAATGTAAATCTGCTTGTCTCTAACAGTAGCCAACAGTATAGGGATGGTGCTTCCTCACGGAATTTGTTGTTCTGGACATACAGGTAAGTTGCTTGTCTCTCCAAGCAAATTAATAGGATATGTGATGTCTGCCTCAAGCACATACCCTACATCAGAATCGGCAGCAAAACCCATTATTTTTCCACCTAAATAATTCGTTTTTGGGCACCCACTGAAACACACGAACCGGCAGTGGCTGCATCATGGCAGGCCCATATACGTTGTTCACATCCAAGTACATAATGTAACTCGAATCAAGGGATGCATTAAGCTCGACACCCATCCGCAGGTTATTTGCCTTAGCGTACCTGTGAACACATTGACAGTCCCCCACGGATCCCACACTCAAAAAATAGAACCATTGCATCATCAGTCAAAAAGTTCGATTATGCGCTCCGTTTTTTGAGCATAGCGTCCCAGGAGGCGGGGTCCAGAGAGTACGTGACCATACATACATTCCGGAACGTTTCGAAAACATCTGCAAGCAAACGCACGTCTGTGTTCGTGTATAGTCTTGCATATTCTCCCAAATTGGGGATGTAGAATTCCAGCAAGACACTCACGGCATGCTCATAATCTGCTGTAGTTACGGCATCACCTGTGAGAGTACTGGTAAATGCAGATATGTCAGGAAGCTAGGTTTCATTGAGTTTTGCCATACAATCAACATACTCATATGGGAAAACTCCTTTCCTACTCACAAGTTGGAACTTTTCCTCGCCAGGAAATGCAGATCGAGCGATATGCATATCATTCCGAGGTAAAGTTTCAACGAGTTTCTGGAGTGAAGTCTGCATAAGGCGTAAAGACTCAAGGAAGCGGAGCGTAATTTTTGGCGTCATTCGTTTTGAGAAAGTAATTTATTTCTCAACACTTTCAGGGAGGACACTGACCTGATCATTCTTCATACTGAAATTAGCCAAGTGCTCAACGAGAAAAGGAGCGTCATATCCACTCAAATTATGAAAAAAGACAGGTTTGTGCCATGGTAACTTATACTTCAAATTGCATGCGTTATGAGTTGCACCACGGAACTTTCCCGTAACAAGGCAGTCAGATCTACGGGGAGTTTCCGCTTTTCTATCTAACGGTAGCCCAGCAATATGACAATTAACCACCTTTTCATACAATTCATCATCTTCGTTTGAATTGGTCATGGGAATGTTTGTGCTGCAGAGCTTATCAACTTCCCATGAAAGTTTTTCAAGCTCAGTGAGGATCCAAACCGCATGATCGTCTCCAGCATAAGACTCGTAGCCGTTAAGTTTAGAATCACATCCACATACAACTTGGAACGCTGCCGCATAAGGTACGTGTTGTTGTGTGAAGGTTGTATGTGAGGCTAATGGTTTCCCTTCACAACAAGTAATAGGAGTCAGCAGGCATTCAAAGTCGGTGTAGTCTACAAAAGGACATCGCTGCTGGTGGCGAGCAGTTTGAAATTTAATGAAGTTATTTTCCTCTGTGGGCATAATAACACGTACCAGGTCCTTGGAAACACAATCTAATAGATGTATCGCTAATAACTCTTCTGATGAGAAATAATTCAGACACATTAAACAAATATGCTTTTTATAGTCATCTTTTGATAGTTCAGAGGAAATGAGTCGGGACATGTCTTTGATCCAAACAGTGATAATTTTCACCTTCAGAGAAGAGCATCATGTTTACATGCAGCTCCCGCTCACCTGCAAATTTTGAGAAATGGCGGGGGCCGGTGACAGTGTGCTTGTCTTTGCTCATCTGACTTGTCGTTATTCTTCTCCAGGCCATAAACATGAACCGATATGCTGGTATTATGCGCCTCAAATTTAGGTATGTCCTGGGTCCTTGCAGGGAACTCTATACCATCACGGACTTTGTAACTGTTTGGACGCTGCGGATGATCTGTTTGTTTGTACTTTCTCTCACAAGCCAGGGTTGACCATGCAAAACGGGCTTGATTCTTTTTATTTTTAACATTAATGCATATCTTCTTGTTAGCTATATCTTCAGGGAGCTTAGTATAACTGGAGCCTCCATTTACCAGTTCATAGACATGTATATGGATGTCAAGGTGTGGTATATGGCTGAGTGCTTTAGCGGACCCACGTACTTCCATATCGGAAAATCTAGCCACAATACCGCTCAAGGTGGATTCATGATACCTCTCAGCAATGGATGTGTCCGAGAAATAATGCCATTAAACACCCCATATATAGTACAGAGTGGCAGCCTCTGCATCACCTGGATCTCGTTGACAGAAGATAAATGTAAATATATGCAGAATGCACACCCGTCATTCCGTCAACCATCGTCAGTTGAAGAGTTGTTTGAGTAGAATGTACACCAACGAAGAGAAAGTGGAAATGGTACTCATCTATGGGTAATGTAAAAACAGTAATTTCAATGCTGTTTTCTTATGTACAGGTACATTTAGTACAGCAGTTTAGTCCTTTTAAATACTGTTATGTAGAGCAGCCATACGGTAAAGGCGGTCATTCCTACGAACTGCATCGACATAAAGTTTCTTTTATTGTTATTGTTGAAGGTAGGTGAAATGCTACGCAGCAGCGGAACTGTACAGAGGGCGATATCCTGACAAGAACCCACCTTCCCGACGCATGTTTTCTCGTCTCGTTCCGGCGCTTCAGAAAACAGGAAGGTTCAACCCACAACAACGCAATCGTCGTAGCTGTGATACATTTTTGAATAGGTCTTTAGGAGACTAAATGAATCATCAAATAAAAAATACAGGGTTCCATGTAAAAATGTCATGCCGTTGTTCATATCTTTGTAAAAAAACAAAGCTACAACAAAGGCAATAATGCTGATTGATGCCCCCTGACGGCTAAGGAACATTTTCTTGAGACATTTTGTAGTCTACTTCTGGACAAACAGTTATTTAGTTTGGTTGAGATAAATGGGACACCCTGTATATACACATGTATGCATGTATGAAGCAAAGTGTACGTGTGTATATCTGGGATCTTTTCCCAAACCATTGGATCGATTTCTATCAAATCTGGCACACATCAGTAAATGTCCTTATTGTCAGCACTACAGTGTTTGTAACACAATAGCTCCAATAAGGCCAGCAATTCAGGCAAATATGTTTTTTTTATGAGTCCCTATTATATAGGAGCCCTGTACAACAGACATATTGTGTGCGAATAGCATCGTCCTGCCTTATCAACCAGCTTTGCAGGGCAGCCTAAATGTCAGTGATAACGAACAGTTTTCTCAGCCTCCAATGTGTAGGCTGCTCTGCATCACTTGTGTATTGTGCAGGAGTAGTATCAGCTTCTTTATCAACTCGATTTCCCAGACAGTCTGTTTGTCAGGGGCAAAAAATGATGTAAAGCCCCTGATGTGTAATTTGTCTTTCTCGAGTCACATTTTGAGGGAGTGGTATGGGCCTTCTTTATCGACCTCTTTTGCAGAGAGTACACGTGTGATCAGGTACAGATGGCAAAGTTTGAAATCGATAGATTATGGAATGAACAGAGATAAATGGGGCAGTAGATGATAGATAGGGAAGGAAGGAGGGGGACTGGAGAGAATCGACTGAGAGAGGGAATCTGTAGAGGGAGGGCAGAGAGAGGGGTAAAGGAGCTGAGGATCTGGGAGAGGTAGCAGAAATGTTGGATAGGAGAGGTGAGGTGGAGATAAATAGTGGGTAAGAATCAAATCAATAGTGAGAAGGGGGTTGGAGTAGGTTAATAAGGTTTGGTTGGAAGAAGAATGTGATCATCGAGGAGTGGATAGGGATGAGGTGTGAGAACGAGAAGGGCAGTAATAGGGGGAGGAGAGAGCGGTCAGAGGCATGGGGAATCAACATAGGGAGGTAGGGAGGAGGGTTGAGACAGTGGAGTGACAGATGGAATGACAGGCAGAGGTGGCAGGGATGGGCACACGTGTCGCCAAGACAGGTAGAGGGGGTTGGGGGCGGTGGACAGATGGGAAGACTGGGAGCAGGAGGAGGGAGGTATAGATAGAAGGACGGGAGAAGCTGGAGAAATACAGAGGGAGAGGAAGGATGGGATGGATGGAGAGATGGGGCCGGAGGCGATGGACATTTGTGGTTTGGAGGATGATGTGGACAGAGAGATAATGAGAGGAAGAGTTGGACAGAAAGTGGGTGGGGAAGGAGATGTGTGTAATACATGTGTGGGACACATACACAGTCGGAGAAATGGTGAAAAAAAATGGTTCAAATGGCTCTGAGCACTATGGGACTTAACATCTATGGTCATCAGTCCCGTAGAACTTAGAACTACTTAAACCTAACTAACCTAAGGACATCACACAACACTCAGTCATCATGAGGAAATGATCAAAAGTTTAGCAGTAGTGTATGTTATTGTTAGTCCTGTTGAAATAGCAGTAATTTACAAAGATAATAATAAACTCTGTTAAATCAGATGCAACATAACGAAAGTCTATGTCTGTTTTACGAGTGGAACAGCTGACAGCGGGTGGACAAAGATACCTGAGGAAAACTTCGTCTACATTGTCTTGTAGGTGCAGATCGAAATTATAAAGCGGTAGTAGTAGGAATGAAAGGAAATCAATGAAAAGTGTGGCGAAAAATTTATATACTTGGATTAAGCTTCAGTACATCAAAATACGTCACTAAAATTTGTCATTGTGATTTACGTAAATGTAAATATGATTTGTAACGGTCAGTTGTTGTTACCGAGAAACTGGACAAGAATAAATGCATAACGAACAATCCAAAAACAATATGCGTCAGTGCGGTATAAATCAACTTATAACTACATCCCATATTGCCACAGAATAGAGCAATTGCACGTTCGCAATATCAGGTTCTATATCTGTAACGACAAAGATCAAACCATATGGTAGTCTCCTCTCATTAGCACCAAACGTATTATGTTACTTTTATATTCAAATAAATATGGGAAAATTTCTCGAAACAAAATCGCACATAGTGTGATCAACGTCTTAAAATCAAAAGACATTATGTGTAATAGGTGAGAAACAATTCAGTTCATTACCTCAGGTTATAGGCTCTCACAATACGTTTGTTTCAAATAAAGAACAGCCTGACGGAACAAAATGACTTCTTTCAAGAATTTGCGCTTAGCATATTCAGTTACGAACTTCGTTTCAGAAATTTGAGACATTCGTGGGGTGTTCACATTGGCTGATTTGTTCTTCGATGGCTGTCTTCACGTTTCTCTAGATACAATGAAAGGAAAACGTACTTTGGTTGGAATAGTTTCATTGTTTCTCATACGTTCGAGCGAATCTCGGACATATTTTTTCATTTCTCAGAGCGGCACTTCCAAAACTTGGCTTAAGACGGATTCAACAGCATCTTTATGAAATGAAAATCATTGTCCATGCACTATTTATTTGACATAGGGAAAGGCAGTACATCACGTAAAGAATGAAATAAGGCATTCATTTCAGGCTTCCTCTGTCAAATAGTTTATTTTGTGAGGTGACGAGTGACTGCAAATTTTGTCATCATCGAGAATAATGGAATTTTTTCATTATTTTTACAAGAGGTGGAGCCCCTCCATGCCCACACTGGCATGATAGTAACCCAAAAGGTCTACTGCCATCTTTGCATATGTGTTAGTTTTCACTAAAGTGAGGTGTCGCAGGATGTGGGTACTGCGATGTTTGCGTACGTCTGGTTAAGGTTAACCATTAATACGCGCTCGTCTGGAGATAGATTGGCTCCAAAGTCGAACGAAGTTAGCGGTTTGAAGGCCAGAGGAAAAAAGGTGCCAAGGCAAGAGCCAAGGGAAGAAAACCTCTGCGATGGTTAGGTCGGGTGGTAAGAGCAGTACCGGATGTCTTGCTGCCTGCGACAGGTAATGGAAGGGTAGGCTTGGTTACCAGTGGGTATCATGCATGTCGATACCTTTGATGTTGTGTGGTGTTGTTACTCGACGGCTGCCGCAGGGTGCCGGTGTTTATCTATCGGTCAGCGTCAGCAAACCTGTAACAGTTAGGTTCATCATCATTTTGTGTCCGATAGTTCATATACCAGATGCACAGTGTAGGGTGATGTTGGCGATTTGTTTGTGCGTCAGTGGGCGAGCGCATCGGTATCCCTTCTGTAGCCTGTTGGTCGACTTCAGTAGCAGCTGGTATTTCCAGTCAACGTTGCTGATATACAGGGGCTTGCCGAAGTTTGTCGCTTGTTGGTGTGTGTTATCTTGCCATAGGTGGTTATGCCCTAGCTAGTAGTGTCTCTGTCCGCTTATGCTTCCACCTATGGTTGTGATCATAGCGGGCCGGTGTGGCCGAGCGGTTCTAGGCGCTTCAGTCTGGAACCGCGCGACCGCTACGGTCGCAGGTTCAAATCCTGCCTCGGGCATGGATGTGTGAGATGTCCTTAGGTTAGTTAGGTTTAAGTAGGTCTACGTTCTAGAGGACTGATGACCTCAGATGTTGAGTCCCATAGTGCTCAGAGCCATTTGAACCATTTGTCATCATGCACTCCTGGAAATTGAAATAAGAACACCGTGAATTCATTGTCCCAGGAAGGGAAAACTTTATTGACACATTCCTGGGGTCAGATACATCACATGATCACACTGACAGAACCACAGGCACATAGACACAGGCAACAGAGCATGCACAATGTCGGCACTAGTACAGTGTATATCCACCTTTCGCAGCAATGCAGGCTGCTATTCTCCCATGGAGACGATCGTAGAGATGCTGGATGTAGTCCTGTGGAACGGCTTGCCATGCCATTTCCACCTGGCGCCTCAGTTGGACCAGCGTTCGTGCTGGACGTGCAGACCGCGTGAGACGACGCTTCATCCAGTCCCAAGCATGCTCAATGGGGGACAGATCCGGAGATCTTGCTGGCCTGGGGAGTTGACTTACACCTTCTAGAGCACGTTGGGTGGTTCGGGATACATGCGGACGTGCATTGTCCTGTTGGAACAGCAAGTTCCCTTGCCGGTCTAGGAATGGTAGAACGATGGGTTCGATGACGGTTTGGATGTACCGTGCACTATTCAGTGTCCCCTCGACGATCACTAGTGGTGTACGGCCAGTGTAGGAGATCGCTCCCCACACCATGATGCCGGGTGTTGGCCCTGTGTGCCTCGGTCGTATGCAGTCCTGATTGTGGCGCTCACCTGCACGGCGCCAAACACGCATACGACCATCATTGGCACCAAGGCAGAAGCGACTCTCATCGCTGAAGACGAAACGTCTCCATTCGTCCCTCCATTCACGCCTGTCGCGACACCACTGGAGGCGGGCTGCACGATGTTGGGGCGTGAGCGGAAGACGGCCTAACGGTGTGGGGGACCGTAGCCTAGCTTCATGGAGACGGTTGCGAATGGTCCTCGCCGATACCCCAGGAGCAACAGTGCCCCTAATTTGCTGGGAAGTGGCGGTGCGGTCCCCTACGGCACTGCGTAGGATCCTCCGGTCTTGGCGTGCATCCGTGCGTCGCTGCGGTCCGGTCCCAGGTCGACGGGCACGTGCACCTTCCGCCGACCACTGGCGACAACATCGATGTACTGTGGAGACCTCACGCCCCACGTGTTGAGCAATTCGGCGGTACGTCCACCCGGCCTCCCGCATGCCCACTATACGCCCTCGTTCAAAGTCCGTCAACTGCACATACGGTTCACGTCCACGCTGTCGCGGCATGCTACCAGTGTTAAAGACTGCGATGGAGCTCCGTATGCCACGGCAAACTGGCTGACACTGACGGCGGCGGTGCACAAATGCTGCGCAGCTAGCGCCATTCGACGGCCAACACCGCGGTTCCTGGTGTGTCCGCTGTGCCGTGCGTGTGATCATTGCTTGTACAGCCCTCTCGCAGTGTCCGGAGCAAGTATGGTGGGTCTGACACACCGGTGTCAATGTGTTCTTATTTCCATTTCCAGGAGTGTAGTTTCCCAGAATAAGGATGAAAGGACTGTTCGAGTGTTTCGAGTACCTGTATAGCCATGTGGCGTGTTTTTTGAATACTTCCTTGAGGGTTTCAAGGCGGTATTCATTGTGAAGATCCACGGTTCGTGTGTAGCGTGAAGCGTTGCTAATGATTTGTAGCACTTTGTTCTGTATGAACTGCAGGCGGCGCAGGCGTGTAAGAACTGCATATCCCCAGACGGGAGCAGCGTACGTCATCAGGGGTCTAATCAGCGTCATCTATATGGACCTCGACACCCTCCTATTCAATGTGTTTTCCCTGTTGAGCATTGGGTACAGTTGTTGGAGGCTCGAGTGCTCTCTGTTGACAATGTATTCGATGTGGTTCCCCCATGTAAGTTTCCGGTCCAGTCAGACACCGAGATATCTGACTTTCTCTCGGAAACGTATTGGGCGTGTATGTAGTGTTATCTGTCTACTGTGTGGATGTTTGTGCAGTAGTTTCGGTCTGTGTGTAAACAGAACTGTTTCGCACTTGTCGACGTTTACTTTAATACGCCATCGTACCAACTAAGGCTCGGCAGTTCTCAGTGTCGTCTGTATTCGTGAATTAATATTCGACGGTTTCCAGGCTTGCGCAAGGATGGCTGTGTCATCCGCATAGATGGCTAACGTCGTGCTTTGTGTTGCTGGGAGTCGTTAATGTACAGGTTGAACAAGATGGGCCCTAGGATGCTTCCCTGGGGTATTCCAGCTTGGATACCATGTTGTGTTGATTGTTAGCCCTGTACGTCAGTGTTGAAACATCTGTTCATGAGATATGAATGTATGAGACGTACGAGTACGTCCGGGAAACCAGATTCGCCTAGTTTGTGTATAAGGCCGTTGTGTCAAAGACGGTCGAAAGCTTTTTCGATGTCCAGGAACACGGCCACTGTGGCTTTGTTCATGATGTAGCAGTGTGTTGTATGTTCGACTACGCGGAGGAGTTGTGTTGTTGAGTGGTGATTCCTATAGCCGAATTACTCTGGTATTAGAGTGTCATTGCCGATGCAGTGCTTAGTGATGTGTTTTAATATTACCTTGTCAACAACCTTGCTGAGCAAGCACAGCACACTGACGGGTTGGTAATTATGTGAGAGGGAGTGATCTTTCCCTGGCTTCCTGAACATCAGGACCTTGGCCGCCTTCCTAAAGTCAGGGAAGTGTTGGTGTTTTAGGATGGCATTCGTTATGTGTGTAAGGTACTCTACGGCTCTATCCGTGAACTCCTGGAGGAAACGGTTTTGAATGGCATCAGATGGCTTGGTTCAAATGGCTCTGAGCACTATGGGACTCAACTGCTGAGGTCATTAGTCCCCTAGAACTTAGAACTAGTTAAACCTAACTAACCTAAGGACATCACAAACATCCATGCCCGAGGCAGGATTCGAACCTGCGACCGTAGCGGTCTTGCGGTTCCAAACTGCAGCGCCTTTAACCGCACGGCCACTTCGGCCGGCTGATGGCATCAGACCCAGGGGCTTTCCTAGCGTTGGTATGCTTGATATCCCATGTAATTTCGTTTGTGCTAGTGCGCCTAATTTTGTCGCGCGTCCGCAAGGCTACAAGTGTAACCTCCCCGTCCGTTTCAAGTGTGAATACTGGATCTGTAGGAGACAGATTCGGCATGAAAGACGCTGCAAGTGTTGTGGGCAAAAGCTCTTCCTTCTCCGTCGCGGAGTAAGCTGGGTCGTCTGGTCCTCGTAGAGTGGGAATGTAATGTTTCTCCCTGATGAAGTGTCTGGCTAGCTTCCACACACCAGGACGTGTGATATACATCCCAGTGAGTTTCTGTCCCCATTGTTCGTTTCTAAATGTTTGTATTTTGTCCCGTATTATACCCTGGAGTTTGTTGACGTGTAGTTTATAGAACGGCCGCCTGGTACGCTGCCAGTATCTCCTGAGGCGGTTCCTCATTGAGATAAGGCCCAGGATCTCCTGGGGCAGGACCGTCGAGTGTTGGTTTGGTGTTGTAGGTGGTATGGCGTCAGTCATTGCGTCTTAGACGGCAGTAGTAAGAACCTTCACAGCCTCATCGATTTGTTGCGTGTTGTTAATTTCGTGGGTGTCCAATTCGCGCGCTTGTAGTTCGGTATCCTGCGTGGTTGTGTGTCCTGCAGTGGTTCTTCCGTGTGCAATATTACAGGCATGTGGTCTAAGTCCAGATCGTTTTCCACCATAAGGTAGAGTGTGCATGTGTTACCCTTGATGAGGGTTTTATCTAGCACGTCCGGCCTCTGTCGGGCCTGTGTAGGCACGAACGTGGGGACGTCCGGCCGAAGTATAATGTAGTTTCGCCCTCGTGCGTGTTCGTATAGTTTCTTGCCTTTGGAGGTACGTATTCGTGAATTCCAGTCGGGGTGTTTCGCGTTTAATTCTACAGCGGCGATTACCCGCGGTGTTACGTTGAGAGATGTGCTGATACCGCGTGTTACTGTGTCTCTAGGATGATTCTACAGCGATACAAGTGCGGTGTTTGCTCCGTTGAACTTGACCCTGACGGCCGTGGCCTCTAGTCTCTCAAGCGCAGGGCGCTCAGTCTTCGTTTGTGTTATGTCTTTGTGTATGATGATTGCTGTGCCGCGAACCTTCCTGCCATCCGCTCGGTCGGTACGATAAACGCGATAGCCTGGGATGTTCAGCTGTTTGCGAGGCGTAAGGAGGAGGAGATTAGTGTTTAACGTCCCGTCGACAACGAGGTCATTAGAGACGGAGCGCAAGCTCGGGTGAGGGAAGGATGGGGAAGGAAATCGGCCGTGCCCTTTCAAAGGAACCATCCCGGCATTTGCCTGAAGCGATTTAGGGAAATCACGGAAAACCTAAATCAGGATGGCCGGAGACGGGATTGAACCGTCGTCCTCCCGAATGAGGCGTAAGGAGTGTTTCGTTCACTAGGGCGATTCGGATAGAGTTTCGCTCCATGAACGCGACAATTTCGGATCTTTTGTTTGCGATCTCGGTGGCGTTCCAAAACAGGATCTGTGAATTTGTGTTAGCGTCTGCGTTTCGGGGCTGGTGTGGTGTATTATCCATGTAGTGGTGTAAAAAGTGGCGTGATAGTGACTTGGATGATAGTCCAGTTGAGCGTGCCCGACATGAACTGCGTGAAGAGTTGTGTAACACACCCCATAATCTTCATGACTACTTCAGTAGCCATGAATCCGGCGAATGTCTCCATTATTCTCCGGAATGTTGAGGTAATGTTGGTCGTGTCGACCTGTGAGTTGTTGATTGTGTTGGCTGTCGCTGGTGCTTGTGTTGATGTCTGGCGAGGGCTGGCTTGTGTGCCAGCTATTTGAGTGACGGTTGTGGGCGCTTGTGTGGTTTATGTGGTGAGTGGCTGTTTCGTGTGGGTCGTTGTGTTGGTGTCCGAATTGTGTTCGTGAGGATTGGTGTCCTGTTGTCTGTGTGCTTGTTGTGATGTGGTCGTGTCCCTCCTGTTCTGACTTTTTCTCCTTCTCCCTCTCCTTCTCTGTCGTTGTGGTCGTTCCTGTGTCGATGCGTCTTCTGTAGCCTGTGGTGGGCTGCAGTCCGCGATCTCAGGGGGTTGGGTGGTGTTGTTATTGGTGTTGCGCGGTCTATCAGATGCGGATGTGGTGTTGGGTGTTGTGTGTATCGGTTGTGTGTCTGTTGTTGGGAGTGTTTCTTGTGCGTGCCCTGAGCTCTGAGGCTCCTCTGACAGTCCCGTGCCGCTGTGGCTGCCAGCGACGACTCCTGAGAAGGATATTCCACATCTTACTGGGCGCGGGGACGGTTTCGGAGCTGTGATGGCGGTAGTTTTGGTGTGTTTTGCTATTTTGCGTCTCATAGCTTCTTTGTACGCAATGCAACCGCTGTAGTTGGCCGGATGGGCGGCACCACAGTTGGCGCATTTGCGTGGTGCAGCGTTGGGGAGTTTATACTGTTGTGTCGTGTGACCACCACCGCATTTGCGGCAGCGGGGAGCGAGACCGCATCGGATACCCGCGTGCGCAAAGCGCTGGCAGTTCTGGCATTGTTGGGAGGGGGGCGGCCCGATGTAGGCTTCTACACTGACGACCATGTGAAGAAATAATTTTAACTTCAACAGGTCGCGGGACTTGGCAGTGTCGGCCAACTCCTCCATGTAGTTGTGAGATGGCCTCGCTGTGCCGAACTCTGTCATTCGGTTTACACGAAGGCACTCCCATCCGACGACGGTGAGTTCCTCGTGTACCGACTCCATTGCGGTTCGTGAATCTATCCCTTGGTCACGTACTGCTGTGTTTTTTCTAGGACTGTCCTGTACGTGAAATGTTCTGCCTTTCTTTCTTTCAGAAAGTCCAGCAGATTCCAGTAGTCGGTTTTGTTTACCACGTACAGTGCGGCGTGGTCCCCGGTGAGTTTTCAGTAGAATGCTGAGGGGTGGGAGGAACAAGTGAAAAAGTGTTTCTCTTAAAAAAATACATGTTTTCACTTGTTCCTCCTGATTTCATGGCTGAGTGATTACAAATAAAGTACTTTGTACCGTGCAGCATTAACTGTTCTCAGTCCTCTGAAGCAATGATCACGACTTTCTCAGGGGAAAAGAAAAAAACGAACGAAAAACCAAACCGTCATTTTCTTGGGAGCGTATCGCCAATGAACCACTTTTTTGGTGAAGGTTCGTATTGGAACAACATGACAATTGATTGCCGCATAGGTTTTCGCTAGTATCACTATATCCACATTTCGTTTCCTGTATGTCGCATACGTAATTTTCATTTCCTGTGTCGAATATTTTGAGCATATCCTTTCACCATTCGACTCCAGCCTGTTTTAGAGACTCAGTAAAATTTTGTGGAATACATTGCGAAAAAATACTTTTTACAGAGAAATGTCCAATCAAAGTCAAAACTACTGTAGTGGTCTCTTTGATTAAAAATGTTTGTATTTTCAAATCACCATCCACGTTTGTCTGGAACCACTGCCGACTTCACGAAATTCATCAAACAAATTGTAAGCAGACATTTCTGAAGGTAACCGATTATCAGAAGTTGAACGAAGCGATTGGAGGTATTTTTTATGCGTTATAGTTTTACTAAAAAGAAAATCCAACGAAAACATTCACGTAGACTTTTTTACACAATACTGTTTCGTTAAAACCCTTTTTAACAACTACACGTCCCATTCATTAGTTGTAATTGTTTTATTAATGAAAAGGAGAAATTTAGACTCATTCTTAATATGACAGCACCGGCGATATCTAGTGGTCATATGAAAAAAGAAATTTAATAACTACTTTCGGATCATCAGCGCGCCTCAATAGACGTCTCACATATAACTCATATTCAGTTATTACGACTGACAGAAAATATAACTCTGCGTGCTACCTTACTAAGCCAGTAGTCATTCGCACTTGGGCAGAAGATTAAATGAGCGCTATGTGCAAGTATACAAGCATTATTCCATTCCATCGTTGCTTGGTGATACAGTGACCTTACTACGATTAATATTAGAAACAGTCGTAGATTGCACAGTGTTGTTAATTAACTCAATAATGACGCGTTTCGCCTGGGATGGACATTACCAGATTATCTCGAAACGTAAAGGGAGGACGACATTGCGTTTAACCTTACACGGTCCTGTCCTGTAACACTACAACAGCAAAGTGAGAAGGAGAAAGCAGGCCGAATAAAATGGCATAGCAACATATATATGATAACTTGCATAAACAAATTTTAAAGTTACTGCAAACGGGCATGCGACAATAATTGGTATAGTACTAAGAGAAAGAAACTGAAAACAGACCATAATAACAGACCAGAGAAAAACGTCGGGAACAGGGAGCGGTAGCGAACAGGAGGAGAAGACTACAGAACCGAGTTTCCTCATCAGCGATGGTGTCAACAGTTACAGTAGAGCAGAACGTCACAGATTCTGGGTACCAACGATCCGACAGCTTGTATTTGTGCGGAAGTACGTGGCATTGGATGTCTATGCACAGGTCATGTAATTCGCATAAATAACATGCTGCTGATTTCCGTACCAGGTGACGGCGCCCGATAGCGACCCAGATAGGTTCCACAGGATTTAAGTCAGGCATATTTTGTCGCCGAAACATCAACGTGATTTCGCTATAATGTTCTTCAAACTAATGTAGCACGGTTCTGTCTCTGAGACACCAACAATTATACAGCTGAAACCTTGACATCGCCTTTCGGAGAAGACATCAAGTGTGAAGAGATGGAGGTGGGTTATAGCTGTCAGCGTATCTTCGGTTGCCATTGAAGAGGAGGAGAATATCTCCCATATCATAATACGGCTCTCGCCAGCCAGCCTGCGTCCGTGGGGCGCTGCACATTTCGATCCACCGTCTACCTCAATGACGGCATTTGTGAGAACCATCATCGACCTACTGTAGCAAACATATGATGGAGCCGAAGGGGCAACATGTTGCCATAGATCAACGGTCGAATCCCGATCGTCCTGTGCCCACTGCAATCGTTACTGACGATGTCGTTGGGTCAACATGTGAACATGTAGGGGTGGTCTACTGTGGAGCTGAATGTTCAACAATGTACGGTGAACTCTGTGCTCCGAGACACCTGTGAGTGTACCACCATTGTGCTCTTTCGTCAGAGATACCAGAGATCACCATCTATCCTACTTTATAGAGCAGACAAGTCTCCAAACCCCAAGTTCTGTGAAGAGTCGTAGATGTTCAACTATTTAGCGCCCAGTGGCAGTTTCACTGTCCTTCTACATCTTTACATAGATGCTCACGACGTAGAAACATGAACATTCGACCACCTTCGTTGTTTCGAAATACTCGTTCACTGGCTTTGCGTAACAAAAACATGCTCTTTGTCAAAGTCGCTTATCTCAATCGATTTCCTCATTTACAGCCCACATCTCCGCTAGGGTGAGCCCCCGTCCGCGTCTGCTCCCCTTTCATAGTTTTGCTACAGTATCACCTGCCCACAACGCCACCAGACCATATCCAACGTCAATATGAAGAGTGATCATAATGTTTTGGCTTCTTAGGATGAGACTAAGAGCAAAGTATAGGGGTAGTAGTAATGAAAGGCACTACTTTTGCTTTAGATCCACTGTTATTGATTCCAGTTTACAAACATTCCTCACCTCAGTGCGCAGTGCCTTTTATAGCCTGGAGCAATGAGAAAGGAAATCCTTCCATTACTGCGCTGACGGTTACGCAATGTTTGCCACAATATTCTACGTCGACAACGCTTACTGCTACAGTCTGTAGAGCCTAAGAGGTGACGCCTGTTAATGTTTAGAAGTCCCCAAAGCGGCGTAAATGATTCTGAGACAAGTAATTGCATATTAGACATACAGGGCCGCAGATGTGGGAAAATACCCAAAAGTCGGTGACCAATTTCGAACATATGACGTCACCTGATGACGTACCTCTTCATGTGCAATAGTTTGACCTGTCCAGCCGACCGTCGCCGACATGGGACAGCGCCGCACCTCACTCCTGTAGGCGACATGGGACAGCGCTGCACCTCACTCCTGTAGGCGACATGGGACAGCGCTGCACCTCACTCTTGTAGGCGACATGGGACAGCGCTGCACCTCACTCCTGTAGGCGACATGGGACAGCGCTGCATCTCACTCCTGTAGGCGACATGGGACAGGGCTGCACCTCACTCCTGCAGGCGACATGGGACAGGGCTGCACCTCACTCCTGCAGGCGACATGGGACAGCGCTGCACCTCACTCCTGTAGGCGACATGGCACAGCGCTGCACCTCACTCCTGTAGGCGACATGGGACAGTGCTGCACCTCACTCCTGTAGGCGACATGGGACCGTGCTGCACCTCACTCCTGTAGGCGACATGGGACAGTGCTGCATCTCACTCCTGTAGGCGACATGGGACAGCGCTGCACCTCACTCCTGTAGGCGACATGGGACAGCGCTGCACCTCACTCCTGTAGGCGACATGGCACAGCGTTGCACCTCACTCCTGTAGGCGACATGGGACAGCGCTGCACCTCACTCCTGTAGGCGACATGGGACAGCGCTGCATCTCACTCCTGTAGGCGACATGGGACAGCGCTGCACCTCACTCCTGTAGGCGACATGGGACAGCGCTGCACCTCACTCCTGTAGGCGACATGGCACAGCGCTGCACCTCACTCCTGTAGGCGACATGGGACAGCGCTGCACCTCACTCCTGTAGGCGACATGGGACAGCGCTGCACCTCACTCCTGTAGGCGACATGGGACAGTGCTGCATCTCACTCCTGTAGGCGACATGGGACAGCGCTGCACCTCACTCCTGTAGGCGACATGGGACAGCGCTGCACCTCACTCCTGTAGGCGACATGGCACAGGGCTGCACCTCACTCCTGTAGGCGACATGGGACAGCGCTGCACCTCACTCCTGTAGGCGACATGGGACCGTGCTGCACCTCACTCCTGTAGGCGACATGGGACAGCGCTGCACCTCACTCCTGTAGGCGACGTGGGACAGCACTGCACCTCACTCCTGTACGCGACATGGGACAGCGCTGCACCTCACTCCTGTAGGCGATATGGGACCGTGCTGCACCTCACTCCTGTAGGCGACATGGGACAGCGCTGCACCTCACTCCTGTAGGCGACATGGGACAGCACTGCACCTCACTCCTGTAGGCGACATGGGACAGCGCTGCACCTCACTCCTGTAGGCGACATGGGACCGTGCTGCACCTCACTCCTGTAGGGGACATGGGACAGTGCTGCACCTCACTCCTGTAGGCGACATGGGACCGTGCTGCACCTCACTCCTGTAGGCGACATGGGACAGCGCTGCACCTCACTCCTGTAGGCGACATGGGACCGTGCTGCACCTCACTCCTGTAGGCGACATGGGACAGCGCTGCACCTCAATCCTGTAGGCGACATGGGACAGTGCTGCACCTCACTCCTGTAGGCGACATGGGACAGTGCTGCACCTCACTCCTGTAGACGACATGGGACAGTGCTGCACCTCACTCCTGTAGGCGACATGGGACCGTGCTGCACCTCACTCCTGTAGGCGACATGGGACAGCGCTGCACCTCACTCCTGTAGGCGACATGGGACAGTGCTGCACCTCACTCCTGTAGGCGACATGGGACAGCGCTGCACCTCACTCCTGTAGGCGACATGGGACAGCGCTGCACCTCACTCCTGTAGGCGACATGGGACAGCGCTGCACCTCACTCCTGTAGGCGACATGGGAGTGTGCTGCACCTCACTCCTGTAGGCGACATGCAACCATGCTGCATCTCACTCCTGTAGGCGACATGGGACCATGCTGCATCTCACTCCTGTAGGCGACATGGGACAGCGCTGCACCTCACTCCTGTAGGCGACATGGGACAGCGCTGCACCTCACTCCTGTAGGCGACATGGGACAGTGCTGCACCTCACTCCTGTAGGCGACATGGGACAGTGCTGCACCTCACTCCTGTAGGCGACATGGGACCGTGCTGCACCTCACTCCTGTAGGCGACATGGGACAGCGCTGCACCTCACTCCTGTAGGCGACATGGAACAGCGCTGCGCCTCACTCCTGTAGGCGACAAGGGACAGCGCTGCACCTCACTCCTGTAGGCGACGTGGGACAGCGCTGCACCTCTCTCCTGTAGGCGACATGGGACAGCGCTGCACCTCACTCCTGTAGGCGACATGTGACAGTGCTGCACCTCACTCCCGTAGGCGACATGGGACAGTGCTGCACCTCACTCCTGTACGCGGCATGGGACCGTGCTGCACCTCACTCCTGTAGGCGACATGGGACAGCGCTGCACCTCACTCCTGTAGGCGACATGGGACTGTACTGCACCTCACTCCTGTAGGCGACATGGGACAGCGGTGCACCTCACTCCTGTAGACGACATGGGACAGCGATGCACCTCACTCCTGTAGGCGACATGGGACAGCGCTGCACCTCACTCCTGTAGGCGACATGGGACAGCGCTGCACCTCACTCCTGTAGGCGACATGGGACAGCGCTGCACCTCACTCCTGTAGCGGACATGGGACAGCGCTGCACCTCACTCCTGTAGCGGACATGGGACAGTGCTGCACCTCACTTCTGTAGGCGACATAGGACAGCGCTGCACCTCACTCCTGTGGGCGACATACGACAGCGCTGCACCTCACTCCTGTAGGCGACATGGGACTGTGCTGCACCTCACTCCTGTAGATGACATGGGACAGTGCTGCACCTCACTCCTGTAGACGACATGGGACCGTGCTGCCCCTCACTCTTGTAGGCGACATGGGACAGTGCTGCACCTCACTCCTGTAGGCGACATGGGACAGTGCTGCACCTCACTCCTGTAGGCGACATGGGACAGCGCTGCACCTCACTCCTGTAGGCTACTCATTTTTCAACCGAAACCGTTGATAAAATAGTAAATTTTATCTCAATATAGGAAGGTAGTTGCCTAACTCAATGCAAAAAACTACTGCATGGCACACGCTCTGTGTGCCATGCGTTAAATTCGAGCATCCAGCCCAAGGGTTATACCGACGTGAATACTTCACTTTGGTTGGGATGATCAAGTGTGAATAACCGATAGGCTCAACCGCTACACTTGCGGCGAGGTACGTCGTCTGGTAACGCCACATTTTCAACATCAGTCATCCATCCCAACATTTGCGGCCTCATGTGTCGTATATTTTTTTAAACATTAATTAGAATTACGCTTCATACCACATTAAGATATTATGCAGGCAGGTCATAAATAATGTGCAAAGTTTTTTAGCCTGTTGCAATGTAGGTTGTGCTAAGAAATAATTGTTAAGAAAAAATTCGATACGTTGCACCGTTTCAGACTTAACTAGCATTGTAGTTACTCGTAGCCCATCAGGTCACTGCGTGTATAAATTAAAGCGGCCCGCCAGAGACGGTGTCGCCAAACGTGTTCAAATGGCTCTGAGCACTATGGGACTTAACATCTATGGTCATCAGTCCCCTAGAACTTAGAACTACTTAAACCTAACTAACCTAAGGACAGCACACAACACCCAGCCATCACGAGGCAGAGAAAATCCCTGACCCCGCCGGGAATCGAACCCGGGAACCCGGGCGTGGGAAGCGAGAACGCTACCGCACGACCACGAGATGCGGGCGCCAAACGTGTACTTCGTTTGCTTTCCTAAAATCGAAAAAGAGAACGAAACATCAGTTGGACATGGGATGGCAGGAATGTTTGAACCCAAGCCAAAGTTGGAGCAGTATCGTGCGCTATCACCTACGCTATCGGAACAACTGCCAGTAATAAATATGTCTAGCACAGGCTTGAATTTGTGTGCTCAACGGCCTGATTGGTTGCTCCCACGTTAATTAAGTAGGAAACGGCGCTAAGGACCGAATTTGTATTACAAGCTTTACTGACTGTTTATGACCACCCTGCATACTTCCTTAATTGGTATTTATCATTTAGGCTCTACAGTCTATGTAGTGGTAAGCACTGTCGACATAGAATGTTGTGCCAGACATTACATAAAAGTCACCGCTGTAATGGAAAGGATTCCATTTTCATTCCTCCAGCCGATAGAAGGGTACAGCACACTGAGGCGAAGAAACCGTTGTATATTTGAAAGAATTACAATGGATCAAAATCAGTGTACCGCTAATGACCACGTAAACAGAATAACCCAAAACTAATTTTAGAGACAAAAGTGAGATTACATATAAAGATGATACTAAGGTAAAGTGCAACTGTAACTACATACATGAAATTCAAATGTTGCTACACAAATTTCCTAATACTAATCTAGTTTTTTACATAAATTACCTAAACGTGTACACTTCTACAGCAAATGGTCCATAAAACTTTGATTAACGTAATATTTTAATTTTGCATTGTTAGTCTTCTTATTTTCAAAGATATTTGTGCATTGCATATACGAAGAACAAGGTACAGATAAAAATTAATGTATGAAACACACGTATTAATATTGCAGCAATGCAAGGGAACTTGTGAGTATACAAGTGAATGTAGCTTTAATTTCAGAGTATGGAACTCAGCTTGCCCATGAAATGCCATTTTAGAGGAACTCAATACCAGTGAAAAATGAACTTTGTTTGCCTATTTAGAATCAGAAGAGGAGAGAATTAGCGTTTCTTTTTCGTGCACCCGATTAGCTTGCTTCAATTAGAACAATTATTACATGGAAGTTTTAACGACTTATATCTGTTACAATTATTTAGCTACTCCAATTATAACCTTAATCTACAAACCCTAAATATTATTTATTTTTCAGGTTTCCTTAACATCTAGTAAAACATTTCTTTCCGTTGAAGTTTGATTAAAAAACAAATTCAGTTATTCATTGGTGTTGTACTTCCATAGGGTGCTAGAAATGGTTACTGTGTTCCTTCAACATTGTGGAGGCTGCTGTAGCTGTCTCCACTATGTGCAGTTACCGAGTTTCATTTCAGGAGAATCTTTATTAGCCAGTTTTACTAACATGAGGCTATTCATTCGTGAATGAAATGGATATTTTCCAGCTGCCTTCATATTGTACTAGGTGTATAAACTGTCTCTCACCTTCAGTTTAATAGCTCTTCCGGTTCACTGTTCTCCTACATATGGCAAAGACATCATTTTGTGAGAGGCTTAAAATAGTTTCTCAAGTACCTACTGTTAGTTGTAGAGAATACATTCGTGAGCAATAGCTGCTGTATTGGAATAGCGGCAAAAAGAACCTTTGGGAGAGGCACGTGACTGGGCTATCGCCAGACAATAGATGCATTGGTGGGAGAAAACCACAGTCAAGTAGTGGGTGCCAGGCTCACTGGACATTCCACCCCTGAGGTCGTGCAGTCAATGGGTATTTAACGCACCACCATATCAAGCAAGATTCGGTGAATGTCAGTTCAATAAAGGTCAGCTGCAGTGTACAGGTAAGCTTCGATAGCACGTGTGGCCAATGTATGTTGCAGATTGTAGTAGTGGTAAGCTAGAGGCTACATGATCAGGAAACACATCCTAGCTGTGAGTCTCAGGAGCCACCGATCCACACGTTTACCTACGCTCACCACAAGTCTAAGTTAGTTAGTTAGTGACATGTTCCATCAATCGAATATAGAAACGAATCATTTTACTGAATGTATAAACGTTATTGTTAACGTTAACAAACAACTTATTACAATAGTCCTAATCATTCAGCTATACTTTTTTTCGGGCTACCGAATTTTTAAACTGAAATTGGTCCATGGAGCGAGAGTGGCCCTGGAGAAATGATTTTAGGCTATTTTTTAAATTTCTTTTGTTACTTGTCACATTTCATTTTATTGGGCAAGCCATACATGATCTTTGTTGCTGCATGTTGAACTCTTTTCTGAACCATTGGTGGCTTTAATAATGGTATAGGTGTTGACCTCACTCTTTTGAAACTTTGATGAATTATTTACAACAAATTTCATTAGGGAAGGTAGGCACTGTGACCGCGCAGTTAAAATACCTAATTCCTGGAAGATATACTTACATGGTGACAATTATTGAAATACAAGAAGAAAAGAAACGTAAATTAGTTACAAGCTGGGGTGTGCACACGCTTTATTCAACATGTGAACGTCGCTACAAATATTCGGGTTTAGGTTATGACATGTTCGATATGTCTGTTATCCTTGGCGATGATGTGTCGTAGACGAACAGCGAAATTCTGCATGACCCACTGAAGCGTCGGTACATCGATGCTGTCGATGACCTACTGAATGGCTGTTTTCAGCTCAGCAATGGTTTTTAGGTTGTTGCCGTACCTTATCTTTAATATAGCTCCACAGAAAGGAGTCGCAGGTGTTCAGATCCGGAGAATACGGCGGCCAATCGAGGCCCATGCCAGTGGCCTCAGGGTACCCCAGAGCCAGAATGCTCTTTCATGAAATACATCTTGTTGAAATCAGGGTAACTCTGGATAACGGGAACGAAATCATATTCCAAAATCATCACGTATCGTTCGGTAGTCACCGTGACATCAAGGAATATCGCACCGATTATTCCGTGACTGGAACATTACACACCACACAGGCACCCGTTAAGGATGAAGAGACTACTCGATCGCGAAATGTAGATTCCCAGTCGCCCAAATGCACCAGTTTTCCTTATTGACGAACCCATCCAAATGAAAGAACAAGGTGGGTGCACATGCGCATGCTGATTCCTATCATACCCCCAAGGCTAACCGTGCAATTTGAACGTCCTAACGCAGACCGTTCATAGAGTATGACTATTTTGTTTCACATACATACATAAAATTTTTTGCATCAGCCCGGTTTCCAGAACTCCTGAAGATAGATGTTGACTGTGGATATTGTATCACAGACACAGTCCACTTGACTGTTCAGAGATGTTACTAAACCCACCCAAAGATATAAACAACCATGCATGAGCAGCGCCTATTAGACGGAGGTAGTCCGACAGCCGATCAGTTCCAGACGTTCAACCAGGAAGGAGGTACGCGGCACGTGTTGTCCGTAGTTCAACCATACCTAGACGATCAATACCGCGGTTCTATCGCGTCTGCATTGTTACTTTGTGCCAAGAAGTACTCTCCACAAGGGAAGTGTCAGGAATCTCGGAGTGAACGAAAAATGTTCAAATGTGTGTGAAATCTTATGGGACTTAACTGCTAAGGTCATCAGTCCCTAAGCCTACACTGCTTAACCTAAATTATCCTAAGGACAAACACACACACCCATGTCCGAGGGAGGACTCGAACCTCCGCCGGGTCGGAGTGAACCAAAGCGATGTTGTTCTGACATGGAGGAGATACATAGAGACAGGAACTCTCAATCACATGCCTCGCTCAGGCCACCCAAGGGCAAATACTGCGATAGATGACTGCTACCTACGGGCCATAGCTCAGAGGAACCCTGAAACCAATGCCACCATGTTGGATAATGCTTATCGTGCAGCCACAGGACGTCGTGTTACGACTCAAACTGTCCGTAGTAGGCTGGAAGATGCTCAACTTCGCTCCCAATGTCCATAGCGAGGTCCATCTTTGCAACCACGACACCATGCAGCGCGGTACAGATGGGCCCAACAACATGCCGAATGAATCGCTCAGGATTGGCATCACGTTCTCTTTACCGAGGAGTGTCGCATATGCCTTCAACCACACAATCGTCGGAGACGTGTTTGGAGGAGACCTGGTCATTTTGAACGCCTTAGACACACTGTCCAGCGAGTGCAGCATGTTGGAGGTTCCATAATGTTTTGGGGTGGCATTATGTGGGGCTGACGGAGGCCGCTGATGGTCACAGGAGGCGCCGTAAAGGCGGTACGATACGTGAATGCCGACCTCCGACCGATAGTATGACCATATCGGCAGCATGTTGGATAGGCACTCGTCTTCATGAAAGACAATTCGCGCCCCCATCGTGCACATCTTGTGAATGACTTTCTTCAGGATAACGACATCGCTCGACTAGAGTGACCAGCGTGTTCTTCACACATGAACCTTATCGAACATGCCTGGGTTAGAGTGGAAAGGGCTGTTTGTGGACGACGTAACCCACCAACCACTATGAGAGATCTATGACGAATCGCAGTTGAGAGGTGGGACAATGTGGACCCACAGTGCCTTGATGAAATTGTCTATATTATGCCGCGACGAATACAGGCATGCGCCAATGCAAGAGGACGTGCTACTGGGTATTAGAGGTACCGGTGTGTACATTAATTTGGACCACCACATCTCAAGGTCTCACTGTACAAAAATGGCTCTGAGCACTATGGGACTTAACTTCTGAGGTCATCAGTCCCCTACAACTTAGAACTACTTAAAGCTAAGGACATCACACGCATCCATGCCCGAGACAGGATTCGAACCTGCGACCGTGGCGGTCGCGCGGTGCAAGCTGTAGCGCGTAGAACCGCTCGGCCACTCCGAACGGCTGGTCTCGCTGTACAGTGGTACAACATGCAATGTGTGGTTTTCATGAGCAATTAAAAGGACGGAAATGATGTTTATGTTGAACTCTATTCCAATTTTCTGTACAGGTTCCGGAACTTGATGTGTGTAGTTCAATAATTTTCATTCCGTACATGATGTCCGAGTGTAAACACTATATATTATTCTTCATCTCAGATATGTACAGGTAGTACCTTCTTTCTAAGTAATTCAATTTTATTCTTGCCAACCTCATTATTAATTTATTTCAGGACGAACATAACTCTTGATATTTTAATGACCTTCCTTAAAATATTACAGCAGCCGGCCCAAGTGGCCGTGCGGTTAAAGGCGCTGCAGTCTGGAACCGCTACGGTCGCAGGTTCGAATCCTGCCTCGGGCATGGATGTTTGTGATGTCCTTAGGTTAGTTAGGTTTAACTAGTTCTAAGTTCTAGGGGACTAATGACCTCAGCAGTTGAGTCCCATAGTGCTCAGAGCCATTTTTCTTTTTTACAGCAATTTCTTTAGTGTGCAACTAATGTTGGATACTGACTTATTCTGACCTTCATATATACTTTAAGCTTCCTCTTACAGGAGATCTTAATGCGCTTAGCTATCCACAGCTTACTTGGATTTTAATGGATCTTCTAGATGACTTTTATGAATTGACTTTCGAATATTGACATCAATTGACTATGGAATAAATTTAATTTGACATTGGCTCTGAGCACTATGGGACTCAACTGCTGTGGTCATAAGTCCCCTAGAACTTAGAACTACTTAAACGTAACTAACCTAAGGACAGCACACAACACCCAGCCATCAAGAGGCAGAGAAAATCCCTGACCCCGCCGGGAATCGAACCCGGGAACCCGGGCGTGGGAAGCGAGAACGCTACCGCACGACCACGAGATGCGGGCTAATTTGACATTTGGATCTCTTTCTTTGAATACTTCACGCCATTTAACTTCCTCCTACGATATGGTTTCCTGTTCACATTAATACGCGTTAGTGCTTTGTATGAACTTGCTTCACGGCTGTTAGGTACGATATTGTTTACTTCCATTAATTGTGCATCATGATAAGATACTCCATTAACGACTGGGTACACATTAATTGTTTCTGCCAGAGTTCTTTCTATATAACTGATATCAGACTGTGTCCTACTATGTTGTGCACACGAGTTAAAATACTGACAACACCAATTACACTGAAACTCCCAAATAATAATTTCAGATAATTTTTCAAGTCCATATCTTTAATGAAAATAACATTAAAATATCGACAAATCACTCACTGGTCCTTCTTGTCTAACAGGACGGTCAATAATGCTTGTAGATTTCTCATAAACAGTCGAAAGCCTTCCTAAAGGGGTTCTGTATAGTGCTATAACTGACACAGAAGTATACTGCAGTAACAACTCACAAGCGCGTGTTACTATGTTTTCATCAACACAAAACAATTTCCTTAAACATTTTTGAGTTTGTGTCCAACATATAAATATGTTTCAACTCTTCCTTTACCCATGTTTATTCTACACGAACTTGATGCCAGTCTATAATCCCAGATATTTAAGACCTCTATTCCTGTTGTTATATGGTATTCAGAGATGCACACACTTCAGAATTTTACACATCTGGGCATACCAGAAACTCATCTATCATTTTTTAACCCGTAATGTCCTGCTGGAAGAAATGAATTTCATTTTTCCGGACACCGTTATATATACGAGGGTTGGAACTTTAATATTAGCAACTATTTATTTACAGCTCGTACCAAAGTATTTTTCAAGTATTACAGACCTTCAAAGTAGTCACCAGCATTGTGTATAACCCGTTGTCAGCGATGTGGAAGTCGTAGGATACTCTTAGCAGTGCCAGTTGTGATGACAGTTCGAGCGGCGCGGTTTATTGCCCGACGAATTTGTAGCAGTTCTGAAGCGAACGCCGCGAAGTGTTTCCTTCACTTTAGAATTAGAGTTGAACTCACGAAGGTTTAACCATCATTTTGCAGGATAATGCTCAAGCACGTACAGTGCAAGCTGTTACTGATTTGTTTAACTGCTGGAGCTGCTATACCACCTACTGCACTTCTCTGACTTAAACCGTCGTCAGTTCAACTCGGTTTCTAAACTGAAGGAAACACTTCACGGCATTTGCTTCGGAACTGCTACAGATTCGTCGGGCAATAGACCGCGCCGCTTGAACTGTCAACAGAACTGGCACTGCTAAGAGTGTCCTAAGACTTCCACATCGCTGGCAGCGGGCCATATACAATGCTGGTGACTACTTTGAAGGTCAGTAAGACTTTGAAACACGTATCTATTTTGTACGAGCTGTAAATAAATAGTTGCCACTGTTAAAGCTCCATCCCTCGTATTATGGCCATTTTCTGCTCTAATTCTCTCCATATTGTATGTCTGTAGCCTGGTTGAAACCTATAAATTGTGCCCCATTGACTTTAGTAATCTCAGGGATTTGGTTTTCTGTGCTTGTGGAACCCCTAACACTTTCTGCAATGAGCACAAGTCTGTGAGCTGTACGCACATTAGACATTGTTGTAACCCATCGCTGTCGGCCGTTGTATCCGAGAGGTTCTAGGCGCTTCAGTCCGGAACCGCGCGATTGCTACGGTCGCACGTTCAAATCCTGCCCTGGCCTGGGTGTCTGTGATGTCCTTAGGTTAGTTAGGTTTAAGTAGTTGAAAGTTCTAGGGGGCTGATGACCTCAGATGTTAGGTCCCATAGTGCTCAGAGCCATTTGAATCATTTGCACCAATCGCTGAGAGTTAAGCAGCCATCATGTAGCCTCTTGACGTCGATACTACGAGCGTCACTGCTGTAGGAAGTGTTACACACTACTAGATGAGTGAAATGAGCGTCTTGAATTCAGTTTCTCATCTGTGTACTTCGCAATGAAATTTATTAAACACTTTCTGAAGTGGTGCAACAACAGTAGGTAACAATATTTCATAGGCAACAAAGTTACTAATTGAAAAATTTGCCAAATAGTCAGAGGTATTTCAGACATCACTCCCATTTAGTAGGGTGCAAAAATAAATACATTTATACAATTGGTTTATCGTGGTGGAGTGAGAATAACGCTACCTGAATATATTTCCCGACATCACTACTCTCTGAATGAGAGAATTGAGGAACTGGACCATCAAGAAATTTGATATTTTAAAAAATATCAAAATTTTCCATCTTTTTCAGTTTTCGTGTAGTATCCTTTGGTGCGGCGTTGAGGCAGCAGTGTGATTTGACGGCCTTTGTCGCTGCGCGACTGAAATGCATTACTGAAATAAAATTGGCGTCTGGCTTCAGAGGATTGACTGCATCCATGTGAAACAAAGCGCTGCTGGCTCTGGCCATCCCAATAATTTGATTTTTAAAGCCTCCACTTTACTTTAAAATGCCTTCTGAAACGTCGTGTTTTTTCATTCCTGCCTGGTGCACGCGAATATACCTCCACGGCGCAAAACTGTCGTTAAAATACCGTACGTAAATATGGCGATTAACGACTTACGGGTGAAAAAAAAAACCTAATCTTCACAGTCTCCGTGTTGAAAGAGACGCAGATGCGTGACGTACACGTTCTGCGCATGTGTGTATCAAAGTGAAACGACTATGCATTGCTAGTGGCCAAATAAATTTCCTTCCACGTCAGCAATTATTATGTTGAGTCAGTTGAAGACTTCCAAATATAAATAGTGGCTGCATGACGGAGGTATTCTCAATCTTTAGGGTTGCGTACCTCTGTTGGTAACAGCCGAACGCATACACGATCTCTTTGTTTTCCGTTTGTCTATCTATCCGCTATCTGGCTGTCCGAATACTAAAACCCAATGTTTTCTGGGACTGTCATAGGTATAAAGTTTAAATATACAGTCGGACACTAAAGTCTACATACATCCCCATTTTGTAGCATGTTGCGTCCAGCCTGGTAGACGTGCAACTCTGTACCTGCGTCCACGTCCACAGCAACATAAACCAAGATCTTCAGACCGGTATCGTGCACTGCAAGCGTGATAAATGTAACTGTGTTTGTTTACTGCGCCACGTAAATCGACATATACTTCGATGATGATGATGATGATGATGATGATGATGATGATGGTGATGTTTGCTTTGTGGGGCACTCAACTGCGCGGTTAATACACTTCGAGTCTGTCGTTAGTAGCAAGAGAGACGTTTTCAGTGAATACAGTGCAAGTGGTGTGGTTTGTTGATATAATAGACGTGTGTTGCAATACATAGTTTGATCGCGTAACATGGATTCAAAAGGAACCGAAATACCAATGGAGGTGAGGAAAAACATTACTGAGCTCAGTAAAAAGGGCTCTCCACTGCAGAAATTTGGGGAAATTGTTAGAAGGAGCCATGCAAGTTTCCAGACCGTAATAAGAAATTACAGGGATCGAGGAAGTGTAGACAATCAAGCTAGATGTGGACGACCACCAAAATTATCTAATAGGGAGCGCCGACACATCGTAAGAAAACTAAATGCGGATCCCAGAATTACAGCTACAGAGTTGGCATTAGATATCGCAAATACTAGTGGAAATAGTGTTCATCCCGCAACAGTACGAGGACTGTTGCACAATCATGGATTTGAAAGTAGAACAGCAAGTAAGAAACCATTCATAAGCAGGGTAAATGAACAGAAGCGCCAATAATTTGCAACTCTTCTTCGAAATAAAGATTCCACATTTTGGACTACAGCACTTTGCACGGATGAGAGTAAGTTTAACATCTTCGAGCGTGATGGACAGAAAAAGGTGTGGCGAAAAAGGAATGAAACTTGGAAGAAGAGAAATCTTGCACCATCAGTGAAGTATGGTGGTGGAAATAGTCTTGTGTGGGTTTGGACCTGGAGTTGGAAATTTGGGATTTATTGAAGGTATTATGGATAAATGGAAGTGTCTCACCATCTGAAAGGAGAATCTGAAGCAATCTGCGGAGAAACTGAGACTAAGAACAGACTGGGTGTTTCAGCAAGACAATGACCCCAAACATACGAACATCGTCGTAAAAGAATGGTACGCAAACCTATCTATCCGATTATATATTTGGAGGTTTCCAATTGGCTCTACATAATAATTGCTGTCATGGAAGGAAATGTACCAAAACAGTTGCATGCACCTTCCCAGTCACCAGACATTAACCCAAATGAACATCCTTGGGGAGAACTAAAGCGTGGGATAAAAAAATACAACACCAAAAATAAAGATCATTTAAAAGCAGCTTTAGTGAAAGAGTGGAACAACTTTACACCTGCGTACACAAAAAAAAAATGGTGGAATCTATGCCTCGACGTTTGGAAGCTGTGATCGAGACAGAAGGTGGCAACAGAAAATATAAAATTGGGCCTGAAAGTGAAGAACGTAACAGTGTATGCTTACTTTTGTACCTGACCGCTGTTTCATTTGTATGCTCAAGATGTGAGCATATGTAATTATTATTAGTTATTCTGAGTATCTGTTGTTTTTCAATTCCTAACTGGTCTGTTTATGTCACAGAAAGTGAATACATAATATTTTCCTGATTTATTTTGACTTCAAGTGCTATTTTTAGGATGTATGCGGACTTTAGTGTCCGACTGTATGTCAGGTACTAACAAGGAGAGGTCCTTAGCGATAGGATCGACTTCTGGTATAGGTTAGGACACCAGGTATTATATCCTGAAGCCATTCACCGTGGTGGACCCTCTTTATGAGTGAACGCCGAAACGAATTTAGCCTGCTACTCTACAGCATTAAATTAACGTAAGCTTTTCGATAAGCATCATAGTGCAATGACTAGCGTACAAGAGTGGTAAACCGAAAGCGCCAAGTTCCAATTCTTCCACGTACATCACATTTTTTTTAAATGTTCGTCGAAATGACTTCCCTCATTATTTTTCTTCAGATATTTTCTTCCAGTGTAATGTTTTTTTAAATTTTCTAATCCTTTGCCACTTCATTTTAACCATCATGGTCACTTTATTTGTTCTCATATTGTCCTCCTGTCTTTCTTTCTTCGTTTGGACTATTTAACCATCTGCTTTTAATTCTTTTTCGTTTAAAAATACCAATCAATCGAGTAAAAAAAATAGTTATCAGTATTCATACTGGTTGTGCAACATACCCAAAAATGTTTTTCGTTGCGAGATGTACAGTTTTTTCGGTGATAATCCTCACATAAACATTTAAAACCCGAACTGTTCTCGGCAATGGACTCACTATGAGAGCTATCTTTCCGCATTCACATAGTTTCATCATAAAACCCCTCCACTGCTCCTGCATGACATTGCTCGTTCATGAATTTGCGGTGTCGGACGTTTTGAATGCCGAACACGCAGAGAAGGAAGACAAGGGGAGAACGCCAAAAATAAAGAAAAAGAACTGATTTGTGGTTGGTAACAGCAAACCCACCAATGATTTTGAATCCAATGGAGAAATATGTACAAATAAGAAAGCTAATACAATGCTCAAAATATCGTGACAAAGGATCAGAAATTTCGAAGGAATGCCATAGGATTTGAACTCACCATCATTATTTTTCCATTTTGGTACGCTATCCAATACTCTACGGGTGCAACCGAGTGGGTGGTATTTAGTTAATGCTCTACAGTAGCAGGCTAAATATTTTATCGGCTTTTAGTTGTAAACGAGGGAACACCAGGGTGAATGGCTTCAGGACGTGATACCTGGGTTCTTAGCCTACACCATCATGTAGGTGGCTGCGAAAATTCGATCACGCCACTGAGGTCCTCTCCTTGTAAGATATACGGTCCATTGGCGGGGTAAAAGGATGTAAGGCGCTCAGTGAATGCCGTCAACTGATACAGACATATATGTCACACATATGATGTTCGCAAACTCACTCATGAAACCCATAGGCGAACCATGTGTATAGATGTTAGGCATGATTTCCCGGTGTTAAAGCGCGTACGAAACCAGGACGTCGCGGGAACGAATGGTTCAAATGGCTCTGAGCACTATGGGACTTAACTTCTAAGGTCATCAGTCCCCTAGAACTTAGAAATACTTAAACCTAACTAACCTAAGGACATCACACACATCCATGCCCGAGGCAGGATTCGAATCTGCGACCGTAGCGGTCGCGCGGTTCCAGACTGTAGCGCCTAGAACCGCTCGGTCACGCCGGCCGGCTGCGGGAACGAATAGCGGTCGGACCAAGGATTTATTAGTCTTCGCCTAAACCTAGCCTTCTCCTCTCATCGATGTGAGGAATCAAAGGAATAGGGTAAAAGAAGGGATCCGCAAAATTACAGACCAGTATCCCTAACTTCTGTTTGCTGCAGAGTCCTTGAACATATTCTCAGTTGGAACGTAATAAAGTTTCTTGAGGTCGAAACTTATGTCCACGAATCAGCATGGTTTTAGGAAGCATCGCACTTGCGGAATTCAGCTTACTCTTTTCCACATGACGTACTGAGAACTATGGATGAAAGGCAACAGGCAGATTTCATATTTCTAGATTTCCGGAAAACATTTGACACAGTGCCCCACTGCAGGCTGTTAACGAAGGTACGAGCAAGTGGAATAAGTTCACAGACATGTGAGTGGCTCGAAGACTTCTTAAATAATAGAACCTAGAATGCTCTCCTCGACGGCGAGTGTTCGTCAGAGACAAAAGTATCATCATGAGTGCCCAGGTAAGTGTGAAACGACCGCTGTTGTTCTCTGTATATATAAATGATTTGGCGAACAGTGTGGGCGGCAAATCTGCGGTCGTTTGCTGATGATGCCGTGGTGTTCAGTAAGCTGTCGAAGTTCAGTGACTACGAAAATCCAAAACCACTTACACAAAATTTCCAGTTGGTGTGGAGAATAACACCTATCTCTAAATTTGGAAATATGTAAGTTAATGCTGATGAGTAGGAGGAACAAACCTGTAATGTTCGGATACGGTATTACTAGGGTCCTGCTTGACACAGTCAAGTAGTTTAAATATCTGCGCGTAACATTGCAAAGCTGTATGAGGTGGAAACAACATGTTAAAAGTGTCGTAGAAAGGCATATGGTCGACATCGAGTTACTTGGAGAATTTTAGAAACAGAGGTTCACCTACGAAGGAGACCGCGTATACGACGCTGGTGCGACGTACTCTTGAGTTCTTCCTGAGGGTTTGGCATCCGTACTAGGCCGGACTGAAGCGAGACATCGAAGCAATTGAGAGGCAGGCTGCTAGGTTTGTTACAGGTAGGTTAGAACAACTCGTAAGTCTTACGGAGATGCTTCGGGAACTCAAATGGGAATCCCTGGTGAGAAGGCGTCGTTCTTTTCGAGAAACATTATTGAGAAAATTTTGAGAGCGGTATCTGAAGCTGACTGCCGAGCGATTCTGCTGCCGCCAACATACATAGCGCGTAAAGACTACTAAGATAAGATACGAGAAATTAGAGCTCATACGCAGGCGTACAGGCAGCCGTTTTACCCTCACTCTTTTTGTGAGTGGAACAGGAGGGGAAATGACCAGTAGTGGTACGGTACAGTCTGAAACGGAGCTTGTTGTCCTATTCCATATTTTTTCTCAATGGAGTCCGGTACAGGAGAATAATGGCGAGAGTCTTTTTTACTCTGCAGACTAAATCTGTGGGTAAACGAAGAAGAGAATGGACAAAGAGGTGTTTGTTTATTTATTTTATTTCATGTGTGCCACGCTTCAAATGGTTCAAATGGCTCTGAGCACTATGGGACTCAACTGCTGTGGTCATAAGTCCCCTAGAACTTAGAACTACTTAAACCTAACTAACCTAAGGACATCACACACATCCATGCCCGAGGCAGGATTCGAACCTGCGACCGTAGCGGTCGTGCGGTTCCAGACTGTAGCGCATTTAACCGCTCGGCCACTTCGGCCGGCTGCCACGCTTCCCCGCATCCTTTCCCGTATGCGACCTGGACGTAGCAGAAACCCTTGGTCAGGGATCGTAGCATTGCATGAGCGGAGTGGTTCTGTGGCAGGTTAGTACTAACCCCTATATGCGAACAAGTTTGGGAAAGAAACTGTGCAAGTCAGGCTGTAGAGGTCGCGAAGGCATGAGTATTGACTCTGTTAGGTTGGCGAACCATCCACCCCTACACCTTTTGAACGAACAACGGTTAGGCGAGGTGTCCGCAGATCCACTTCTTCCTGGGTAGTGGCGCTGGACAGACGTGGAGACGCAGCTCTCGATTTTGGTAATGTTAACAAAGGCATTACAGTGTATCAAATCTGCTCGTCAATAAGGTCCAGATGTTGAAATCAGGTGTGAGATTACCACTGAAGGGAGTCTATTTTGGTAATTTGGTCAAATTTCAATAAGAACTTTCGGATTGTGCCTTAGTGAGGCCATGCACCATGGGCCTTAACGTCACGGTCATATTATTGCTCTGTACTTAACGGAAGTTCATTCATTTGATGTATTCTAATGCTGTCTTTCTTTTACAGTTATATTTTGGGGGATCTTCGTTTTATTTCATTTTTTCTTTTTTTTGTATACTTGTTTTCCCGCCACGTGGTCGTTTGGAGCAACACTCCATATTGATAAAGTGCAGTTTAGCTCTGAAA
Source organism: Schistocerca americana (assembly GCF_021461395.2). Lineage (NCBI taxonomy): Eukaryota > Metazoa > Arthropoda > Insecta > Orthoptera > Acrididae > Schistocerca > Schistocerca americana. The sequence goes on along the minus strand of NC_060130.1, from coordinate 976,881,108 downwards.
ACGCATAGTAGACGAGTGAATAACCATACGGTGGTGGGTTAGTGTAAGATAAAAAAGGAAATATCTTGTGTGTCGGTATTTTTTGCATTTTTGTTGGCTACCGCAACTTGGCCACGTGCGTGGAATAGTGTTAATGCGCTAATTAGTTAATGTTTCTTTTGCCCCCCCCCCCAATAACTATTTCATTTGCTTGCAATGTTGTTAAACTCTCGTATCTAGGAAAGTTCAAATTTTAATACCCATTGATGGAATAGAGACTTACTAAATTTTCGCTCCATATGAGAGTAAATGTTCTTCCCCCACCTCAGTAACGTGGTATTGTTTTTGAACGAAAGGTTAAACCAAATTAGGCAGTCATAGTCAAGTGGACCTCTTGCTACCCAGTCGTCAGCTTACGTTTTACTGAAAATTGAAATATTTAGCCAGATCCTCTTCCACCCTGACCGAGTCCGCTTGTGCTGTCTTTGTTGAACTTGTTCTGCGTGACCTATAGCAATTAAATGTAATAAGCATGGGTTGGCGTGGAATTGTGTGCCTGCATAAAATTGCATTGATGCCAGGTCTGCACTCCGCTCTCCCTTTTCATAATTACATGGCGACAGGGAATCATGTTAACTAGAGAGACCAGTTATAATGATGTATATTCCAACAGATACACGGCTAGTAGTTGAAATGCCATAGGTACTGAATAAATATCAATCAATCTATACCCTCGACAGATTATTTCCTCCCTTCATCGTAAAGAACAGGTAAAAGTCAGCACCATAGTCGAATGCTGGGTCATGAAAGTAAATAAAGGCTCTATGCTGCCTATTAGGCCCTGCATAGGTTCCTTCTGTAGTGGTTCTAAAAACATTTTGTTATCCGTTGAGTTCAAATTTTTTCCGACTCGTTAAACCCTCCCGCTAGAAATTATTAATACCCGGAAATAATTTTCAGTGGCCTGTAATGTCGTGGACCACAGGAATTTGGTAAACCGTCTCTACAGAGGGTAGCTTGCAGGAGCTGTAGGACATGAAAAGCGACGGTAATGTTCCTACCAGGTCGAGTTTTAACATCAACAATACCTCCACTAGTAGTAGGTTACATTGCACGTGGCATCCCTGTCCAGGTTTTAGAGTCGAAAGTCCTTCTGATCAGTAACTAGGATGTACTAATTATAACCAAATTTTAATGTACTAAAAATATTAGTTCTCGTACAGCTTAGCACAATTCCGCTTGTGTTGAACACAGTGTTGTCTTCATCTGTGTTGTATTCTTTTGTTTTGTGTGTTGTGTTCTATAGTAAAATTGAAGGGTATTTGAGAACAAGAACTTAGGTAATTAGAATTTTCATTTATGTTTTGTGCTTGTACGCTGTGTATGGTGTAGGAGACAGTGATTATAACGCTAGAGATAGGGAATGAGTCAGATTATTTGGCGGGCGCTGAAAGTACAGGGTGTCCGAAAAGTCTTTCCCTGATTACATAAGTTGATAACTCAAGCTAGAAGTAAGATACAAATATGAAACTTATGTCGATTTGTTTACAACTGTCCAAGAATTTTTTCTGTTTTAGGCTCGCAGTACGTAAGCAGTGGATGAGGTGCAGTGCCCAAGAAGCCATGTTAACCAATCAGGAGAAGGCGCAATGTGTCCTGTGGTACCATGAGACACGATCACCAACCACGGTGTAGATACACTTCCAGACAACATTTGGAAGGAATCCACCTGATGTCAAGAACATTAAAGCCTGGTATGACAGGTTCAAGAGCACAGGATCGGTTGCTGACCTTCCGAGGTTTGGTCGACCAAGAACCTCAGCAGACAGGGTGGAAGCTGTAAGGCAGTCTTTTCTGTGACGTCCGAAGAAATCGGTGCGCAGCGCCTCACGTGAATTACAGATGCCAAAAAGCTCTCTCCATGACATTTTACACAAACGTTTAATGCTTCGTGCATACAAAGTGCAAATCGTTCAGGCCTTGTTGCCCAATGACAGTACACGTCGATATGACTTTGCGGTCGAAATGCTATCACGTATGTGAGGGCGATGATGGTTATCTCAGACGAATTGCCTTTTCCGGCAAAGCGACCTTTTTTGTCAGTGGAGTAGTGAATCGCCATAATGTGCGCATTTGGAGTTCACAATCCCCTGGCGAGGTCATGGAGTGCACCAGCGGCAGTCCAAAGGCGAATGTTTGGTGCGCGCTATTGCACGATCGAATTATCAGGCCATTCTTCTTCGCTGAGGCTACCATCACATCTGCAGTGTATCTGGACATGTTGCAACTGTATGCTGTTCCTCAGTTGCTTCAGTGTCACCCCGATGTCTTGTTTCAGCAAGGCGGTGCACTGCCTCATTGGGGTATGGACGTCCGTGCCTATCTCGATATGACCTTTCCTGGGCGATGGATTGGTCGTGATGGGCCAACGGTTTGGCCTCCACGCTCTCCTGACATAGCCCCATTAGACTTCTTTTTATGGAGTTATGTCAAGGTCGAGGTTTACCGAACACGTGTACCAGATCTTGAAAGTCAACAGCAACGGATAACCACAGTCGTTGAATCGATCCCTCCAGTGATGTTAGCTAATGTGTGGACGGAAACTGAATATCGCCAAGATGTGCTACGTGCTACCAAGGGTGCTCATGTGGAAGTTTACTGATGTGTGAAAAAAAACTTTGATAGTTTGTAAACAATTAGACACCAGTTTCATATTTGTATCTTACTTCTAGCCTGAGTTATCAATTTATGTAATCAGGGAAAGACTTTTCGGACACCCTGTATAGTTGAAATGAACGTGCTGAGTGTTGGAAACAGTAGTGTGGGGAGCGCGCCGGCATTGCCAGCTGCCGCAGAGTCCAAACGCAAACGCCGGGCAGTGAACCTGGAAGGTCAGCTGACCACGGGTGGTGAACAAACAGGTGGCACCGGCGCGACCATAACGGAATCCGAGGTAGGAAGCGTGGGGACGACCTTGGAAGCTGGAAGCACTTGCAATTGCGAGAGAAGCGAAGCTGCGGAACAACCGCTTAAAACAGTCTTGGCTAGCACTGGAGGTATGAGCATGGAGAACTCGCTTTTAGCAAGCTTTCTTCAATTAATGAAGCAGCACGTCCATGAGCAAAAAAAAAAAAAAAAAAAAAAAAAAAAAAAAAAAAAAAAATGGCTCTGAGCACTATGGGACTTAAGTTCTGAGGTCATCAGTCCCCTAGAACTTAGAACTACTTAAACCTAACTAACCTAACGACATCACACACATCCATGCCCGAGACAGGATTCGAACACGCGACCGTAGCGGTCGCGCGGTTCCAGGCTGTAGCACCTAGAACCGCTTGGCCACCCCGGCCGGCGCGCATGGGCAAATTTGGAAATTTGTGGCAAGGTCTTATGGAACCAAGAGGCTGAAGTCATCGTTCCCTAAGCTTAAACACTACTTAATTTAACTTAAAGTAACTTACGCTAAGGACGACACACACACCAATGCCCAAGGGAGGACTCGAACCTCCGACGGGGAAAGCCGCGCAGACCGCGACAAGGCACCTCAGACCACGTGGCTACCCTGCGAGGCGCTGATAAGCATAAAAGGGCCAATAATAACTGAACCTTACAGATTAATGTCTCAAATAAAGCATTAAATGAAGTGACCGACTCAAATAAAGCATTAAGTGACAAATTGAACTATTCAAATTAAGTATTGAATGATAAGTTGAGCCTTTTGTGAGATGACCTAAGACGCAAATCGAACGAGCAAAGAAGAGCAGTGAATACGCGATTTGACGAACAAGAACGCAGCTGGGGCACCACCAAGAACGCCTAGAAGCGTTAGAAACCAGTAACGAAACAGCAGCTGCTGGAAATCAAGCACTAGCTGACCCCATGTTAAAGGAGATACAGTCTGTGCGAACCAAAGTAAGTGAGGCCACGGACAGGCTTGAAAATCTTGTGATAGTGATAGAAAATGAACTGTCCTCTCGAGAAATCATTGAAACGTCCCCTTAGAACAATTACACATGACTGTGCTTAAACTGACACACAATATTTTTAGCGCAACACAATCTGACTTTCAAAAATCCCTACAGAAGAATGGCCCTGACTAACATTAACCTATACCTTTCACAAATCACTTACCTCACAAAAAATCTTCGTTACTCGAACTACTGCAATACAGCGAGCGCCACTACTGCTAGCTAAATAAAAGATTCTAACTACTGAAGGCACTAACCACTGATAGGCATAGTTAGCAAATGAAAGATTTTGATAGAGAACAACGTATTTACCTTAATAGAGTTCAAAAGTCATAATATATATAGCAGTTCATGACATCCAGTCTTACAAATTTCAAAACTCCGCTATTTCTCTCCCCACATCCACCACTGCTGGCGGCTCACCTCTAACTGCACAACGCTACGCGCTGTTAACAGCCAACTGCCCAACACAACAATGGCAGACAACAATGCAAACTAGCCACAGACTGCACACAGCACAGCCAGTGATTTTCATACAGAGCGCTACGTGGTGTTACCAATAAGAAAACCTAAACAGCTTGCTTACATAGCCCCCATGCTCCCCACAAAAAATTTTACAAATTGTTTTGGGCACTGGCCAATACAGATTTGAAAAATTTTTTCATAATTACAGTAAGAAAGATATCAAATGCACACACTTATTAATACAATGTTGGTCAAAAGCTAAAATTTTCTCACAGTCCATAAAGACAGTTCTGATCATTCATCACAGTAAAATTGCAGTGTTTTTCTGAATGTCTGAGCAGTAAAAGAAAATGCACACGGAAGTAGTGGATCTCCATGCAGTCTTGAAGAAGTAGTGTTGTCCTTCCAACGGAAAGACAGTGCTGACACTTGACATGCAGACAGGTAATGGGCCACAACAGAGCAAACCCAAAGCAGAGTCATTCGAAGTTTTGAAGAATATTGGTAGGAAGGTCATCACAGAGTAGACCCACTGTAGTCCTGGTAGAGATTGTGGTATTGGTGGGCCACCAGAGGAGCAGACCCACTGCAGTCCTCGTAGAAATAATGGTAATGGTGAGTCAGCAAAGGTGTAGGCCCACTGTAGTCCTTGTAGAAATAATGGTATTGGTGGGTCATCAAAGATGCAGACCCACTGTAGGCCTTGTAGAGATGGCCAGCAGCCATCTGTTGTGACTGTGCGGGTGCACAATCACCATTGAAGAGTCTTGCGGATAATATAGCATGTCCATAGCCACCACTTGCGCACTCACAAAGTTTTTGGAATTGTCCTTAGCACCAGAAATGCTGTTATCCAGTCCCTTGCTGAATTATTAACACATGTGCAAACACTAACAGTCCCTAGTTCTCACATATTGTCCATATACTATGACCAACAAAAACGTGTGCAGTGAAATGGAACTTACAAGTTAATAATATGATGAACTGGTGTCAATAACAATTTTATAACATAAGAATACAATTACAAAGGTACAAAACAATACAGATATCATTTTTAGTACAGACTTTACAAAAGAATCGAAGAAACATATACATCAGTGTTACAGGAATTATGACATGAGTAGATACATAAAAGATCAGAATAACTTTCGAAACATCAACTTCACACATGAGCATTAAAACAGAACAGAATAAATAATTTCTAAGCATCTTTACAAAGAAAATAACATGTTATCAGAAAAATTCTACAACATAACTCTTATTAGCTAAACACATTAAGACAGGAAAAACACAAATTCACATAGTGTAATAACACAAAAATACAGGACAGGGTTTGTTTTTAGTGTGACATTTGGTACTGCAGTCCACCCCAAAACTTCATTCCATATCTCTTTCCTCTTATTTCAACATTTGTTTCCACCAAAAAAATTCTATCCCAGCATGCTTTCTGTATTTACATGTTCACACATTTCTTACCTCATTATTTATTTTCCATTATCTTACCTCATCATTTATTTCCAAGAACATCCTACCTATACCTGTTGTCCCTAAACCCTACCTTTTTGGTTCATATCCTCTTTCAAAATACTTTTTTGGCCAAACCATTTTCTTATAGCTTCTCAATGCATTTCTTCCAATTCATCACAACTTGTTCTCTTATATGGCCTACCCCATCTTAAGCTAACTTAAATCTACTGAGCTCAGATGCTAAACTAAGGGACGAGGCAATGCAGCAGCACAAAACAATTAACACAAACAGCAATGACAGAAAAATGCAAATTGGCGAAGCAAGCAGCAATATTACAACTAATATAAGGCAATGAGCAGCAAACAAGAAAAATAAATCAGTAGTATAACTAGCTTAACAGAGTAATACAAAGTGAAATTTAGTAGCACTATACCTGGCAAACAGCAGCAGCAAATGCAATAACTTATATCTAAACATGACATAGCTCAAGCAGATAAAAATATTACACTAAAGACAATAATGCAGACAAGGGAAATGTATATTCACATAGTAATGTCTATGTAAATAAATTAGTGCACCACAAAAACTAATTCTACAAAAAATTACTAAGTACTTGAAAAGAAAATTATATATGCAGTTACTGTTATTAGTCCCTTCTTATTGTTATTTCCATTCCAAGAGCTCCTTTTTCGAAGAATGTGGATCATAAAATAATTATTTAATAGATCTACTGACAGAAAGTGTTCACATTAGCAAATGCATTTAATTTTATTATATGAAACCAATGCTGCAAGACAGTTGGAAACCAGATATCAAATGAAATAATCAACTATGTACAAAATAAAGCATAAGAACATCATTCAGTAGTCATGAGGCATTTCATAAGTTAGTAGAAATTCTCTCAATTCTCGTAGAAAGACACTTGTCCTAATCAGGTGTGCAGATGTGCGAATATTTCCCATCAATACATAAGCAAAAGTAGCACGAAGTACGAGTAATCATGTTTCCAGGTAATGAGCGTGTCGTATTTGCGATGCTTTCGACAAAGGAATGTCAATAGCAAGGATAATGGTCTCTCTTTTTTTTCACCTGTGACTCTGAAAGGCACACACTAATGGCTTTTCTCCAGGCAACTGTCACGCAGCTGGGTGCCCACGACTCATTACGTGAAGGTGGTCACTTGAAATATTTACAACACCAGTTTGCATTACAGTGACAGTCTCATATAAAAAATTTCACAGGTCGAGAATTTGCGTTGCAAATGTGTAGAAACAAAATCCTATGAATATAACAGTGTTCAAAAAGTTTTCGTCGGCATTGTGATACATTTGCACATTTACACACATTTCATAACTCTTAAAGTACGATTCTTGGTTACCAACATCCTTTTCCACAAATCAGAGTCCCTAACCACTGCTCATTATTCATATACATATTCGCTGACACTTCTTCAATATTTCATCAAAATAAATATGTAGCATAATCAAATTCCTCATTTACGGTAGCATCATCTTATTGATCATAAACATACCTCAACAGCATAATACACATCGATGTCGTGAAAATAACATCATAACACCTCAGTCAAATCTCAAAAATGTTGTAGCTTTCTGCAATAATGTCAAAACCTAAAAAAAATTCTCTGCTCATTTCAATAGTGTCATCTACCTCGAACGTACTTTAAAATCATGCTCCCTTACCAAATACATCATTCAAAGCTCTCATAGTATCATTGTCAATGGTTCCGAAAAAATATGAACAGTTCACAAAGTACAGACAAAATACAATTTCATAAGTGTGAAGTTACCCAACTGTGTAATTGCGTAAACGTGTGTCACTGATGTAGTAAAAAAATGTTTATGTCTCAGTTAAACGATCAGATAGCTGTGTAATTTGTGTGTTACAGAAATATGGTACCAATGTGTAAAGTTGTATAAGCAAATACCATATTAGCTAGGGCTCCTTGTGCTTGCCAAACACATGGTACACAAAGTAAACGTGTACGCCCCTGAGGATTAATGTAATTATACCCTCAGGTGTTACAGATTATTGCAATGGAATGAAATGTATCACGGAAAACCTTTGTATCATTGTACTTCAAATATCTTTAAAAATAAATGATTTAAGTACAAAATTAATCACTCAAATACGTGTACTGCAGCGCTAAACTGTACGTCTTGTTGTAAGATAATCTATGTGGAAGTGTTGTACTTATCGTCCTCCGAAAGCTAAGTTCTGCAGAAGTCAATGTACTTACCTCATGATAAACAAAAGTGAAATGCTTTGCGTATACATACCTTAGTTATTACGCTTATTGCCGTGATGAAGGAAGTACTGTGCTGTAACGTATTGTTGTGCTACGGAAACGGCTGTCTCCTTGTAGATATACCACAAATGTTACTACTAAAACATGTTTTACTTTCCAGAATAATACAGAAAAACTGTGCAGATATAAAACAGATACAGCGAAAAAGCAATGATATAAATTGTGCCACTCATTAGTAGCGTCGTGATATAATCGTGTAGCTGTCAAATAAACTAACCACTGTGTCATCTGATATCTCTCAGAAAGTACTTTAAATCCAGAATGTATTTTCAAATAAACCAAAATGTTGCATTAAAATCTCATTAGCAGTACCAGTACATGTTCTAAGTATGTGAGCCTTATGGTCGTTACGTAATCGTGCCACTAACAAGCAAGAATGTACACACACAATAACACTGTGTCGTCTGTTCACTATAACAATGCATTCGTAATTACTGTCTAAATATGTTCCCTAGGTTATAGACTGGATAGTTTATTCTAAAACATAGTTACATGTTAACAGTTTCTAAGTGTGACAAAGAGTACTAGTAACGTGAAGTGAAACGTTTTATGGCAAAGACTAAGTTAAAAAAACAGATTATCTCTCAAGAAACGGTTTTACATGTGAAATGTGGTACAATCCTTTACTCTTCCTAGAGCTCAGAGTTAACTTCAAAGCAATTACCATGTTGTATACGTCGGTAAGGAATGCTAAAATTTTTCTCAAGATTAGCGCCTATGTTATTTTTCGCTGAGCCAGACGGCGTACGTGTCTGCCTGGGGTGCGAGTCATTGTCTGTCTCTTTGTTGGCGCGCATCGTTATTGGGATTAGGAAACCTAACTTGTACTAATTCACTTTGTCGAGAGTGCCCTGCTCTGTTTGAATCCCACCAGTTCTGATGAAATTCAGGTCTGTCGTTATGATTATATCGTCTGTCGTCATGTCAGTAGCTCCTGTAGTTTCTTTCTTGTCGGTTAAGTGGTGAAGAATTTCTCCCGGAATCGTAACTGCGCGCTGGACCGTTAGGTCGAAAGTTATTCTGTCTCCCTTGATAATAATTATTTTGGTTCCCATATTGTCTGTTTCTATGATTGTCTCTGTGATAGTCACTACTGCGGAGAGATGATCTTTCCCTGTAATTATTACTACTCTGCCAACGATTATCATACGGGTGGTGTCTGTTTTTGTCACGATTTGTGTTGTGAGAATAGCCTTGTCGTGTCCAGTTATTATTTCTTTCATCGCGGAATTGCGACGGATGTGACCTGTAATTGTTGTGTTCCTGTTTTCGCGTTCCGCGACTGTCAGTGTCAATTTCTAATTCTTGTAAGAGTCCCTGAAAGGCTTCAATGTCGTCTTTGCAACGTCCTGCCAAAATAATATGTCGTAAATGTTCAGGTAATTTGATTAAGCAAATGCGGATGAGTTCTGAGGGGCTGTATGTGTTTGACAGGTACTGATTCTTGTGCAACATGTCTTCAAAATATTTCACAAGACTGGAGAATTCAGATTGTTCGAAATGTTTCATCATTATGATTCTATGTTTTACTCGGTCTTGTGTAGCTTGAGACAATATGCTGAGAGGAAGGCATGATAAAATTCTCCTTCACTGTGGCAATCATGAATGACCGATCGCATTCTTACAGCTGGTTCATTCTCTAAATAGCCGCACATAAATTCAAATCTGTGCTCTAATGACCAGTTGGGAGGAAAGCAATGAGAGAATTGATGAAGCCATGCTTGTGGATGAATGTCGTTGTCAGAATTCTTAAATGTTTTGAATTTACGTGTAGTAATGAACAGCTTATAGTCAAAATTATCGTGTCGGCGAGTCGCACATCGCTCATTGTTATTTCGTTTCGGCGGTTCCATCTCAAAATCCAATGCGCCTTGCCAATTTCTTTCATAATTTCGGAAGTGTCCTGTGTTATTATTTTGTGGTTGTACCGTATTTCTATGTCCCTCTTCCCGTACTGGATCGCGAGTGTCCTCTGAAATATGTAATTCTTGTATTACTTGTGCCAACTGATCTTGTACTTCCCGGATTTCTCTTTTGTACTGTGTATTGATTTGATTTTGATTTTGTTTGAATTTTCTAATTTATTCATACTCTTCAATGTCAGTGAAGGCTACAGGTCTTGTGTCATTCAGCTCATCATCTACCTTTGTAGATAAATTATTTAGCTGATCCGAAAGTTCGACTACTTTCTCTGATAAAGAACTAATTTTCTCCATGTGTCTTTCTGAACCAATTTTCAGAGTACCTACTGTGTCCTTTAAGTTTTCATGAGTTTTTGCAAGTTGCGTAACCGAATCGGTAGATGCAACTGAGCCAATTTTAGCTTGCAAGGTCTCATGATTTTCATGAACAATAGTTTGCAGATCTTTTATGGCTGCTTCGTGATTCTGTAATGCATTTTCATGCCGCGAAAAAATAGGTTGAAAATGCTCACAAATTTGTGTTTTTACGTCATTACAGACTTTTGACATTTCGATTCAATGTTATGTAACTCAGTAGTTAAATCTTCACGTGTTTGTTCAAGCGTGGTGTCTAACTTCCGAAGATTTTGTTCCATTGTGTCTAACTTTTGAAGCTTTTTCTGTGTTTGTCTCTGATTTTGTACCATTGTGTCTAACTTTTGAAGCTTTTGCTGTGTTTGTCTCTGATTTTGTTCCATTGTGTCTAATTTTTGAAGCTTTTGTCCCATTTGTTGCATTAATTGTAATAACAATGCACTGGTGTCTGAAACATGTTCCTGAGTGCTTTTCCGCAGTGAATTTGCACCGGCAACATTCACATTTTGACAAGCGGAAAATGTGTTTTGACTCATTTGAGAAAACGGTGAGAACCCAAAACCTGAGTCTACAGTATTTGCAATATTGTGTTCTGTCATTCCCGATTCCTGAGGCGAGATGTTGCCGACCGATCGATCGGTAATGCTTTCCTGTTCACTACTTGTTTCACTGTCTACACCATTATTTGACGCCCGCTCCATTTCCCTATGCACAGTTACCAAATTACTACTTTGAATGTCTGTTAATTCATTACACAGTGGTGTTGGTAAGCTACGCTCGTCGTCACTATTATTTCTCAGTTTACTTTGGAGCCTAGTGTTACGTTTTTCACACGCCATTATTGTCACAATAATTTCACACGATAACACAGAAAAGCACAATTTGAAGAGCAAAAATAAGAGAACACATTAACATAGCGCTGAAAATAATATCTAGTTAATTGCGAGCGCAGCTGCGAAATACTTTATGCAAATCTACATGCATGCCACGACTGTTTTACTGTACAACAGTGAAAGACTGCAACTACAAAGGACATTCTCTCTACAATTACGCGCTAGCAATAAACAAAAGCTACACTAATTACACAACCTACAAGAAAAAATCAGAAGATTCCAATGAGGTATCCCCTTAGAACAATTATACATGACTGTGCTTAAACTGACGCACAATATTTTTAGCGCAACACAATCTGACTTTCAAAAATCCCTACAAAAGAATGGCCCTGACTAACATTAACCTATATCTTTCGCAAATCACTTACCTCACAAAAATCTTCGCTACTCGAACTACTGCAATACAGCGAGCGCCACTACTGCCAGCTAAATAAAAGATTCTAACTACTGAAGTCACTAACTGCTGATAGGTATAGTTAGCAAATTAAATATTTTGATAGAGAACAATGTATTTACCTTAATAGTGTTCAAAAGTCATAATATATATAGCAGTTCATGACATCCAGTCTTACAAATTTCAAAACTCCGCCATTTCTCTCCCCACATCGACCACTGCTGGCGGCTCACCTCTAACTGCACAACGCTACGCGCTGTTAACAGCCAACTGCCCAACACTACAATGGCAGACAACAATGCAAACTAGCCACAGACTGCACACAGCACAGCCAGTTATTTTCATACAGAGCGCTACGTGGCGTTACCAATAAGAAAACCTAAACAGCCTACTTACATCATCATTTCTTCGGAGTCGCAAATGGAGGAAGTCCCAGAATACGTCTGCAAGGAGCAGAGATAAGCTGTTGATAGTTTGAGCGAACAAATGGCTGCGCAGGGCGAGCAGATTACGATGCAAGCAGATGAGACTGAGTAAGTAATCAATCAGGTAGGTGCACTAACGAGTGCGGTAGAGGAGATCGCGCCAACGAATGAGGCGGACTCGGACAGGACACAGACAGCCGCAGTTGCGGAATCCAAAGAAATGCAATCACTGCTGCGTTTGGAAAGGATGCAAGCAGACATAAACAAACGCAATCGGGACCTGATAGCTGCCTTGCACAATAAGCTGCGGGGAAACGAAAGCACAGAGCGCAGTGCAACTATTAGTAACGCGGTTAGAGGAGCGGAAAGCTGCAGCGGTGAGCGTAGTCGTAAAGAAGGCGAGGAATACAGCAACTACGAAGAGAGGCTATGTAATCTGAAAGGAAATTTGGCGCCGCCTGTGCGGACGGCGAATAGCAGTACGAATTTTGATAGTGATGAGGAGGAGTGCAGGGGACACTTAAGCACTCGCTACTTCCCTCATGGGGATAAGTGCTCTGAATAAACGTTGCGTGCAATCACCTAAGAGGTGAAGCGGCTACCCAAAGGCAAATAATGCTTAAGGACTGTCGAACGTACGAGGATTTCAAAACGGCTTTCCTCAACGAGTTCTGGTCCCGGAGCATGCAAGAACGGGTAAAGTTAGGCATCTTGATGCGAGAAAAGTATGCTGATAGTACATACAAGCAAGACGTGGAGCCGGCCGGGGTGGCCGAGCGGTTCTGGGCGCTACAGTCTGGAACCGCGCGACCGCTACGGCCGCAGGTTCGAATCCCGCTTCGGGCATGGATGTGTGTGATGTCCTTAGGCTAGTTAGGTTTAAGTAGTTCTAAGTTGTAGGGGACTGATGACCTAAGATGTTGAGTCCCATAGTGCTCAGAGCCATTTGAACCATTTGAACCACCATGTGGAATTCTATAAGGAACTCGTCAAAAGTAATCAGTTTCCTGATGCACCGTGTGATCACAAGGAACTTTATAGAATTTACCTCACCAATCTTCCGAATAAACTGCGGAAAGCAATTACAATTGCAGGAAGAGGTATGGATGACGTTAGTGGTTTTCAGAACCTGCTGCAAGAATTAGGTTCTGAAAAAAATGTAAATGAGCAGCCAGACGTATTTAGGATCGAAGGTAATCATAACGGGAATTAGGGGCAGAGGCGCAACTAGAGTTGGAGGCCTTAGATGGCTCGAAATAATGATTACGATCGTGGGAATGACAGGCGTGGGCTTGAACTTTGGAGCCTACGGCGCAGCGATAGAAGTTGGAGACGCTTTAGGGATGATCGGCCCCGGCCCAATAATGGTAATATTTTGAACACAACGAACGGGAGGTCAGTGCAGCCACACGATAATTCCCGAGGCTACAATATAAACGAAAGTAGGGACGCGTGACCAGCAGTGATAGGAGAGAACACATCTGCTATGGAGAATAATAAACCTTACGATGTCAACGCAATGCGCTTAGAATACGAAGTCATCTGGGACGTGTTACTAGAGGAAACAACAGTAGTAAAATGGGTCAAATGCCCTACAATCAGCATAACAATTAACGAAATTACGATTCCCTGTCTACTTGACTCAGAAAGCGAGGCATCGGTGGTGAGAGATGTGTTCGCGCGGTGCAGCCTGAAGAGTCTGTGGCCGACGCTTCCTTTGCAGAAAACAAGAGTGTGTGGTGCCATAGGCAATAAGAGCGTAGAGACGAAACTGCAGGCGTAGATCGATTTTACTTGATAGTCGTGCGATCTTACGGACGAGTTCCTGATAGTGCCGTCACTAGCAGTTGAGGCAGTGCTTGGCCTGGACTTCCTGAGACGTTATAAGGCCGTTCTAGATTTTCATTGTATATGCACCCATTTGCGCGATCATAAAAGAAGAATACGTGGTGCTTTCGATGAGGGACGCGTGCAAGGAGTGGGACGTGCGTCTCTTGGTATACGCGTGATGTGCGAGAATGATGACACCGAAGTGTGCCTATGCATGCTAGGTACAGAGGAAGGAGATCGGGATAGCGAGAAAACAGTAGAGGAAGTAATCCGCTAGAAAATTCGGCATTTAGGGTCGACAAAGATAAGGGAACCACTACGTGGGATTCTCAAAAGGAACCAAACCGTTTTTTCAGATTCATCTGGGAACATAAAAGATTTCCAAAGGGAAGCGAAAAGTAGGAAACGACAACAAAAGGTACGTACAAGACAAATAACATTTGAAATAGGTGATAAAGTTCTCGTTAAAACTCTTAGATTCTCCAAAAGACACCAGTACACTAGCAGCAAGTATTTCAATGTTTACTCAGGACCCTTTCTGCTCGTCAGAACGTGTTTGAAATAGGAACGGTCAGGTCTCGTATGCATAGAGGTTTGCATCACATATCTAATGTCAAGAATTGGATCGAGTAAGAGTTAGGGGCAAAAGTGTCATCTCTCGTAAACAACAATTTAGATTTGTATAAAATAGTACACTACAACATTATAGATGAAGGATTTGGTGCTCTTTACTGTCTTTTCTTGGTCATCTGTTAGGTATGAATTGTAATAACGAGTGTCGAAGGGAGATATTCGTACGTTATGGTCGTGATTTGCTCTGGAAGAGCGATGACCACTTGCAAGGGAAACAAGAAGAAGTTATGCTACGAGAGGTAAACCTTTTGCAATGTATAATGATCGGGAAACGCGCCGTAGATTCGCTTATGTGGAGTAATGGCTCGCGCCGAAGTAGCGCTGGAAGCAATTGTCGGTTGCAAAAGGCACCGAGTTTTGTGTGTTGTTGTAGTTGTATTTTAGTGGTGTGCAGAGACGCAGCGATACGAGGTGTCAGACAGTCCCCGAGCGAGAGCTCAACTCTACACAGAGTGCATAACAGACCATAGTGAGGAAAATGAGATGGAGCCAAGTTAAGGATCCTTTACGTAAACCATCCAGAGGAATGAAAGCAAGACTAACTAAAGAGGACGCCCATGGAAGTAACGGAAGAGAGTACTGGTCGTAGTCATGAACGACATTTATTTGACGAAAGATGATGATACTTTTATAGTAGTAGTATGTGTTATGCCGTATCTCTGATTGATTTGGTTCACAGGGAATAAAAGGCACCAAATAGGACGATATATTGAGAGTAATTGTGAATAACAAGAATTTGTGCAATGACTGAAGTGTTTCTATGAGATTTCAAGTGAGCAACACCACAGTGGTGTAAACTTGATAGAAAGGAGAGCAAAACGTCCTAACTGGGTAATGTATGAGAGCGGTCTGAGAGGTAATAACTCCAGGTGGTTTCCTTCCAATGAAAGTATTGATTTGGTGTATTATTCTGTAGTACTGTGTAATTGTCTACTTAGCATTTGATGGTGTATTATCTTGGTCATACCCTCATGGATGAGCAGATAAGTCACTTGTTTTGGCTGTTTGTGTGTGGTAAAGGAACAGTAATAAAACATCTAACGTGTTTTGGAGGTAGATTTGAGGAAAGGATGACCGTAGTAAGGAATACGTAAGTCCATATTGTGATTTGCAGATATTTTGGGCGATGAGCAAGTAACCTGAGACCGAGATAATCCAGGAGAGATGTGAGCATGCAGAATCGTAGGACATGGAGAGGTTGATTATGGTGGTGGTGTAGTAAATTGCGTACTGATACTCACAATCCATGATACCTGTACTGATTGACTCCACAATTTGCTCCATTATCAGCAATCGAGTAGACTTACTTAAGGAATAGGCAATTTATTGTGGGACGTCTCTAACAAAGTGAAGACTTCTAGGCGTGTATTTTCTTTATTTAATTGTTATTCAGGGATCTAAAGACCCTGTATTGTTAATTCATTTAGTAAGTCTAAAGTGCCTCACAGATGAGAATGGACATTTCAGAGGCCTGTGTTTGTAGGCAAACGTGTAACATATAGCGATTTAGGACTGTCTTATTTTTGTTAATAACTATTCGCCAATAACTGTAAAGCTCAGCCGAAATCTGTAGATAATTAAGTTTCTATGTACAGTAGGTTAAGTGAAAGAATTGTACTTCGTACAAACAACAGAGAAATTGAGGATCCCTAAAGCGTAATGGAGTAACAAATGTTCTATTTAAATGTTGCAGGGTGACGGAGAGGTGAAAAGGGCAGTCTGTCGGCTCCGGACGGCACGGACCTGTCCCTGTCAAACAGCTGATCCCGTGAATGCGAGCGACAGGCCGGAACCTGTGAATGGAGTCTCGCGCTACCCTCCCCTCTCCACCAAGCGGCAGAGGCGGCGGCTGACAGGGCGACAACAGACGTGGCGGCGCTCGCTGACACACTGCCCCGAGCTACGGCACAAGGCGACTCTGGGCGGCTAACTGCGGAAGTGTCACAGCCGGCCAGAGCGGCTAAACTCTTTCCGCTACAAAAGAGACCCCTGTTGTTATCTCTACGAGGTATCTTGTCAGACGGAGATCACAATGACGCTCAGCCGGACACAGGAGGAGGCGACTCTGGCAAAGAGTATTAGCCCTACTGAACCTGTCAGCTGGTGATGGTGAAAACTATCGTCTTTTGCAAAGGTCATGGGACGACGAAGAAAGTACTGAGGACTGCTAGTCTCATCAGTAAACCCTTGTTGGATGTATGAACACTGAGAATAGGGGTCATGCTGTAAGACTTTCAATGCAAAGACAGCGGACTTCGAACTTAGAAAGAGAGCATAAATAAGCCGATATTTAATTGAGTAAATTGTGTGTGTCGTCGCGAGGAACTTTACTTATGTTTTGGTGATCCATGACGATTAGGAGTAGGCACAAACAACAGTGCCAGGCTAGAAACAATTAGGAACTGTTCATCACAGAACTTAGGCCCGTAAGCCAGGGCAAATTCCTGTTAAAGAATTAGGAAGTAGACTGAGGACAATAAGACTAGCTCAACAACTTAAGGACACGTACGTTCAGCGTAGTTGGCTGAGAAACGGTTTTATTTGGATTGCTGGAACTGAAGTAATGTTAGTCCAGTCCATTCCACTAGTGGTAATAATAATTATAAAAAAGGGAAAACTGGTTTCAGACAGCGTTGACTGCAAATAGACAACTAGTTTGCCGCCATAATTTTGAAGAAGGAAATTGTGTAAGGTACAATAAATTTAAGGAGACCACATGGGATGAAGGAGAGTCGGAAGAGTGTAATAGGCTCCCCCCAACTTCCTTTGGAAGAAAGTTCTCCCCGACGATTACCCTAGATTGTGTGCTTGTGACTTCGTAGCGCCGTGTGACTACTGATACACAAGGCGTGTCAAGCAATAACCCAACTAGCGTGAGAGCTGGTCCTTTGATCATGCGCATAATACGGATCTTAGTCAAGATATCCTTTGTTTTTCTTTATTACTCAGTTAAATATGTTGAGTAGGATATGAAATGTAGTTTGCCTTAGGTTTGTCATTTCATTACTGCTTCCTTTCTTTGCTAAAACGAACAGCTGGGGAATGTCGTGCTTAAAAAGAAAGAATGATCTCTAATCTTAGAAGCGTGATCGAGGGTATGTCGTTTTCTGTAATTTATCAGCCTGAAAATGGGGCAGTGAGATAAAAAAATTTGCTGGCTCAAGGCAAGATATTGTCTAATAACTCAATCACAAAGTAGGTCCACGGTGTTTCCCTCATTCCTGTCTGACCAGAACTATATTTGTGGATTGACAATGAGGTCATAATGTAACACCAATATCAATTGTGAGTAATTCGTACACTGTGTAAGACGTGTATATTTCTGTTGTCTATTGTCAAATCACAATTTAGGAAAGATGTTTATATTTCATTAATAGGATTAAGTAGGAATAATTAATATTTGTCATGTTGGAAATAATTGTGGTAGCAGGGAATGTCTGCACCAAAGTATTGTTGATAAGAGAGACGGCAAATTGATATCATTTTAAAAAGGGCGGGAGAGACTGCGTATGGGTAAATTTTAAGAAAAAAGCAGGAAAGACCGTGCATTGATACATTTTGTAATGGTAGCAGGGATTGTCGGCACCAAAAAGCATTGTTGGCAGGAGAGACCGCACTTTAACGTTCGTAGGAAGTCAGTAGTAAGCGAGATGTGAAGCGAGTTAGTAGCACGTCTGAAGCGAGTGGTTGAGAGGAGTAGTGTGCCCGCCAGCCACCAGCTATGATTTACAAGAGATTATAAACGGATGTGCAGAGACATCAACTAACTATTATCATAAGAGGAACTAATATTATTGAATTATTTTCTTTGCGAAACTCAAGACTACTGAAGGTATGTTTGCGCAATGCTAGCTGTAAGATTATTGTAAAAAGTAAGTCCCATTTGAACGTTTGTAAAATCATTTCATTACCAACAGTAAATATTTGAAGCGTTTTCAGAATATAATTAATTTTTTCCAGCAATGTTGCATTACTGATTATAATCCATCCCAAAACCCATCAACATAAAACTTTGCAAAAATGTTATTGTTGTCAGGAGAAAATGTAAGTATGAATTACGTAACTTCAGTCAAATTAATTAAAGAATAACGTTAGCTTTGTTAATAAAGAATGACGTCAGCTTTGGTAATAAATACGGCCACTTATTATGACAGCCCACCAGCAGTTAATAGAGGATAGTAAACCAGAGTAAGTATATTCACGTCGCAGTTCAATGTAGCAGTCTGATGGCGATCCAGTAACAGTACAAAAAAAGGTAAGGAACAGTTTTGAGTAATTGCAGATAACGACTGAGGTCCACGAAGACGACACATTCTATGTTTCGTCGAAATAATCAGAAAATCACTTTTAATAAGCAGCAATTAAATTTGTATGCGAAGATTGAGAAAGAGAGATTTCAAAGGGAAGATTCCATTTGTTATTAATAAGCAAGAGATAGAAATCCTAAGGAAAGGTTTCATAGTTTATTATAGAAGGGAAGCTTGCGTAACAAAAAAAAAAAAAAAAGAGAAAGAGAGATATAGTGGAGACAGGAAGGTTTCATCTGTAACTAAGTGTATGTATTTATGAAGTGTTTATTCTTTGCGAGTTAAGTTCTTTAAGGTGTTGGAGGGATATGGAAATGTGTGACGTGTATTTTTGTTTAACTTAAGAGTGTGCTTAAATAATGAAACTTTATTAAATATGTCTGTTTGTTAAAACAAAAGTGCATGTCACAAACTGGTTCATACTTAGCGAAACTATATGATTTAACCTAAAAGGCGTCTGGAACCCCCTCCACTATGGAAGGGGCTTGGCGTGCAAGGAAAGGTGGAAGTGGCGGTCAATCTGGGTGGCAAGAGAGAGAGCACGTTAGGCAGTCAGTGGCCTGCAGTCGCATAGTCACCATGGCGGGTGCCAAGTGAGGTATTCTGTAAATAAATTTATAATGGAATGGCCTCTGATGTGGTTTCGGCTGTAAAAGGGTGCTCTCATATTTTTAAAGGCTCTAAAGATGATGAATACGCCATCAGGAAGAATTAAATAGAGCTGAAAACCGCCAGAAGGAGACCTGATAGCCACTACATGCTTGTCACCAACTATTGACCCACTGCTTCAACAACTTTGGAAAACAGATATATTTGTCAGTATGATCCAGTGCATTTGGGTGTACTTTTGTAATAATAATCAGTATTGAAAATTAGTTATTTAAACTTTAAACTGCCCTCTTCATGATACCAAACAGGTTCCTATCCTAATAGTGCTACAGACCAAGTATCCTATTTATGAAGAAATTCTAACTTGTTTCCATTTAAATGTGCCTTAGTTTCAGTTTTGGAATATATAAAAGTTGCTAGTTAAATCATTTGTTTCATAGATAAAGAGAGAGGCACATTATATTAAACTTGGGAATCGCTTTAATTTGCTATGAATTGCTTTTACTATGAAAGTGCCAAAGTTTTAGTACTAAAGACTATAAATATAGTTACTTAAAATCACTTTCTTCATAAGTACTGTTATGAGGCACTTAATTTGGATCCTATTTGAAATTTAACTCTAACTTGAAATCATTTTGATGTTAATCATGTATATTGTCATTGCAAATCGTTATAAAGCATTGCAAGATAATTAATATCAAATGTGATTGGAAATCAGTATAATTGTAATGAAAAGTGTTTCTTTAAGGTGTGCATAGTTGATGAGAAAGGAAGGAACAGTTTAAGGGCTCTCACTTATTCTTTACTAGCAGGAGAAAGTTAATTTTCATTTGGTTTTTGCTCATGTGTCTAAAACATTACAACAGTGGAATGAATATGAAATGTGCTATTTCAGTGCCATATTAATGCATTTCTGATGTGTATATGTGTGTCAGTGAAACTTGAACTATTGTCATGTGCCACTTAGTTTCGTTTTGCCTTTGGAAACATTTCTTGTGCTGAATTAGTTACAGGTTGAAGTAATGATTATAGTTAACAGCGGTAAAGTCTATTTTACATTTCTGTGATTGCTACCCTATACCGTTGATAATTACTGATACCTACAGTGAAGTTCCTCTGGCTCTTTTAGGTGTTCACTGCACTTTACCAAGAAAGAATTTATGAAAATTACTTTTGCCAGTGTATATACAGATCCCTTGAGAATAATGTTTGCACCTTATTATGCCTAACTGGGATGACGGCCGTTTTTTTTTTTTTTTTTGTTTCATTTACGTAAACTTTCATTATTTTATAAATCATAGTCTTTCTGCTTTCTACTAATTGCCACCCTTAAGAAATTCATGTTAGATTCCTCTATCCGTTAGGTTATAGCACGGTCAAACAGCAAAATTCCTCCCAAAGGATAAACTCTTAATGTACGTTAAAGTCATATTTGACATTCCACAGTAGTGTTATACTTGGCGTCCTTGTGATAGGACTAGAAGTTATGTTATTAGGAAACAGTAATCGAACGTGCACACTGCCAGTAGCGTTATAAAAAGCCTAAACATAGTAGATATAAAGTAGTCAAGTGTTATCTGATTATAATGTTTAAGAGGACTCTCACTCTGTGAGTTAACTATAAAGATAAATCATCATATTACTTTCATGACATACATGACTTGATACCTTGTCTGTAAGGACCAAATTAGATAAAACTTAATAATGTGTTTGAACTCAAAGTTACTCTTCCAATGAAATTTGTGACCTACCTAATGTGCCACTGTATAGATTTGTGTAATTTAATTTGCGGTTTTGAGTCTCAAATATTTTATTAAGAGTTTCGTTACAGTAGTGATCAGTTTCAAATATGTGTTTTATTTATTTCAGTTTTCAATGTGTGGCTAGGTAATATGCTTCACAGTAAATGGTTATGGAGCCATTTAAGGCTGGTTATTTGTATGATTAATTGCATTGAAGGTTTACTCATTTTTCGATGTTTTGCGTAATTGTTGAATAAGTAATAGACACAAAAGAAAATGATTTGAAGCCATTGTAGGCTGAGTATTTTATATTACTGATTGAATTGAATGCTTACTCCTTTTTTCGATGCTTTGCATAGAAAATACTCTGTTTGAGGTGAGATACACAAACAATCACCCTTGTTATCAGTATTTAATTCTTATGGCTTAGGATAATTTAGTATGTCTACTTAATGAGTACCAAACTGTATTGGACATAAATGTGATTAATTGCTGAAGATTATTTAATTTATAGAATTTTTGTAATGATATGAATGCTTACATAATGAGTACCAATCTGTATTGGAAATAAGGGTAATTAATTGGTTAAGGTGATTACATCTATTGAATTTCTGTAATGGTCTGAATCTTTGTAGCAATCTCCACTGCGCCAACGATATTCTTCTGCGTGGTGTTGGCAAGTTAACTATTTCAAATGATGTACTTTGAAACTTGCCAAGCATAACAAGAATAATAATAATAATAATAACAGATTGGGGTGTCGTGGTGATTAGGTCTCCCCCTAGGGCCACTAATTGAGAGACGTACTGGGCTGTCGTTCCATCGGAAAGACAGCCCTAAGTTCATTTTCTTCGAAGATACCCGTGAGTGATGAAAGGGAACCTTTTGTCCCGTTCAGTACATTTTCTCAATGGATTCCGGTAGAAGAGAATTATGGCGAGAGTGTTTTTTACTCTGCACAAATAAATCTGTGGATAACAAGCAGGAGAAAATGTGTGCCAAGTTTCCCAGTATCCTCTCCCGTATGCACCTGGACGGTAGGAATGAGAAATTATGCGAAGTAGCAGAAAGGTTTGGACAGAGGTCATAGCATTGCATGAGTAGGGTGGCTCTGTGGCAGGATACTACCAACCCCTAAAAGCGAACAAGTTTGGCAAAGAATGTGGGCAAGTCGACTTGAAGAGGTCGCGAAGGCACGAGTATTGGCGAACCATGCACCCCTACAGCTTTTGAACGAGCAACGGTTAGGCGAGGTGTCCGCAGGTCCACTTGCTCCTGGGTAGGGGCGCTGGACAGACGTGGGGATGCAGCACCCGGTTTTGGTAATTCTAACAAGGTATTATAGTGTGTTAAATCTGCTGTTTAATAAGGTCCAGAGGTTGAAATCAGGTGTGAGATTACCATTAAACCTCCATAAGGGAATCTATTTTGATCAAATTTCGATAAGAAGTTTGCGATTGTGCCTTGGTGCGGCCACGCACTATGGGCCGTAATCTAATGGTCATATCCGTGCTTAACGAAAGTTCACCCATTTAATGAATTTCAATGTGGTCTTTCTTTTACAGTAATATTTTGGGGGATTTTTTAGATTTTTCATATGTTTTCCCACCACGTGGTCGGTTGGAGCAACACTCCACATTGGTAAACTGCAGTTTAGATTTGAAAATCCATAGTAGACGAGTGAGTAACCATACAGAAGTGGGTGTGTGTAAGATAGAGAAGGAAATACCTTGTGTGTCCATACGTATTACATTTCTGTTTGCTACCGCAAATTGGCCACGTGCATAGAATAGTATTAATGTGATAATTAGTTAACCTTTATTGTGCCCCCAATAACTATTTGATTTGCTTGCAATGTTATGTGTTACATAAAATTTACGGATTAAACTCTTGTGCCTAGGAAAGTTCAAATTTTAACGCCCATTGAAGGAATAAAGATTTGCAAAATTTTCCCGCCATATGATAGTAAATGTTCTTTCCCCACCTCAGTAACGTGCTGTTGTTTCTGAACGAAAGATTAAACCAAAATGGGCTGTCATAGTCAAGCTCTCCACTTGCTATCCCCTCTTAAACTTACGTTGCAATGAAAATTGAAATATTTTGACATATACACTTCCACCCTGACCGAGTTTGCTTGTACTGTCTTTGTTGAACTTTTTCTGCGTGACCTATAGCTATTAAATGTAATAAGCATGGGTTTAGGTATAATTGGGTGCCAACATAGAATTACATTGAAACCAGGTGGGAGTTTCCCTCTCCCTTTCCATAATTGCGTGGCGAAAGCGAATCATGTTAACTAGAGAGACCAGTTGTGATGATATATATTTCAACAGATACATGGCTAGTTTTTGAAATGCCATCGGTATTGAACAAATATCAATTAATCTATACCCTCGACTGATTATTTCCTCCCACCATAGTCGAATGCGGGGTCATGAAAGTAAATATTAGGTCCTGCATAGGTGTCTTCTGTAGTGGTTCTAAAAATATTGCGTTATCCGCTGCGTTCAAATTTTTTCCGGTTGGTCAAACCCTCCCGCTAGAAATTATTAATACCCGGAAATAATTCGCACGGGTCTGTAACTTCGTGGACCATACGAATTTGGTAAACCGTTACTACAGAGGGTAGCTTGCAGGAGCTGTAGGACATGATAAGCGACGGTAATCTTCCTATGAGGTCGAATTTTGACAATAACAATACCACCCGTAGTAGAAGGTTATCAAAGATAAGACGTTTCTTTTGGCATCTTTTAAAAATAAATTCCACAGATACAACCATTTTCCTAAGAGACCCTTTGCTAGACTTAAAGTTTATTTCCGAGAGACAGAAAGTGTGTAGATTTCCCAAAGCTGTCATTTCTTTTCACTGGGTGAACATTAATAAAACCGACAAATTGTAGGGACGGATTCGAAATGGAGGGAGAAACGTCTTGTGAACATGTATCTGGAAATGCAGCATTGCAGAGGAACACACGGCACGAGGTCAAAGAAATTTTCATTCGTCACCACCATCTACCGTGGCAATGATGCATATCCGGACACATGTTCACAGGACGTCTATTTCCACCATTTCCCGTCAGAAATCCGTCCAAGCAGTTTGTCGGTTTTAATATACGAGTAGTTCACATGCATCGTCGAAACAGCATAGACATTAGTGACTGATAATAAATCTACAAACAATATAGTTGTTGAACAGAAGAAAACTTGAGTCTCATTTCAAATAAGTACCCCGCTCATACAATTATAGTGCTGGAAAAATTATACGTTTGAAGCCGGCGGCAGACATAAGACGTCAT
Organism: Schistocerca americana; assembly: GCF_021461395.2. NCBI lineage: Eukaryota > Metazoa > Arthropoda > Insecta > Orthoptera > Acrididae > Schistocerca > Schistocerca americana. Next base: position 976,856,500 of record NC_060130.1, on the reverse strand, counting down.
CCGAAATTGTACCGAATGCTTTCTCAGAAAATTATTTTGTACAATTAATTCAAGAGCCCACTCGAAGCAACCTTTTAGCAACAAATAATCCTGGACAAACAGTGAGTATTGTGACGAATACAGGGATTAGCGACCAGAAGGCAGTTGCTGCTAGGCTGAATACCATACCACATACAACCATCAAAAAGAAACGCAAAGTATATCTATTTAAAAAAAATGCTCTTAACGCCTTTTTAAGAGACAGTCTTCACTCCTTCCGATCTGATAATCTAAGTGTAGAAAAGTTGTGGAATGTTTTCAAAGAGATAGTATCGACAGCAATTGAGAGATATATACCGCATAAATTAGTAAGTGATGGTACTGATCCCCCATGGCACACAAAACGGTTCAGATCGTTGTTCCAGAAGCAACGAAAAAACATCCCAAATTTAAAATAACGCAAAATCCCCAAGATTGGCAAAGTTTTACGTAGGTTCGAAATATAGCGCGTACTTCAATGCGAGATGATCTTAATAATTACCACAACGAAATTCTGTCTCGACGTCTAGTAGAAAACCCAAAGAGATTCTGGTCATACTTAAAGCACAGCAGTGGCAAGACGCAATCACTATCTTCACTGCGGGATAGAAACGGTGAAGTCACATATAGCAGTGCCACTAAAGCAAAGTTATTAAACACGGTTTTCCGAAACTCCTTCACCAGAGAGGACGAAGTTAATATTCCTGAATTCCAATCAGGAACAACTGCCAAGATGAGAAACATAGAAGTTGATATCCTCGGTGTAACAAAGCACCTTAAATCACTTAATAAAGGCAAGGCCTCCGGTCCAGATCGTATACCAGTCAGATTCCTCTCAGAGTATGCTGATAAAATAGCTCCATATTTAGCAATTATATACAACCACTCGCTCACAGAAAGATCTGTACCTAAATACTGGAAAATTGCTCAAGTCACACCAGTACCCAAAAAGGGAAGTAGGAGTAATCCGCTAAATTACAGGCCTATATCACTAACGTCGATTTACAGTAGGGTTTTGGAACATATATTGCATTAGAACACTATGAAGTACCTTGAAGAAAACGATTTATTGACACACAGTCAGCACGGATTGAGAAAATACTGTTCTTGTGAAACACAACTAGCTCTTTATACTCATGAGGTAATGAATGCTATCGACAGGAGGGGTCAAATCGATTCCATATTTTTAGATTTCCAGAAGGCTTTCGACACCGTTCCTCACAAGCGTCTTCTAACCAAACTGCATGCATACGAAGTATCGCCTCAGTTGTTCGATTATAGGCCCTCTGTTGTTCCTGATCTATATTATATATGCCAACGCTGAAACTGGTATCTGACAATGAGGCAGTTGCAGAAACTAAAATTGTTAATGTTCAACGGGCAATTAGAACGATTTATATATTTAGGAAAGTGCATAACCATGTGGAGTGTCACTACTCATGAAGAAAGTTGAAATATTTTGCTCGAGGCAGCAGAATGTAGAGGAACTGTGAATGAAGATTTGAACAGTAGTTGACAGCACACTTGATACAGATGTGCATAGCAGAAGAATTTATTTATTTATTTATTTACATGTCAAGTTCTGTAGGACCAAATTGAGGAGCAAATCTCCAAGGTCATTGAACGTCTGAGTGCATGAACTTACAACATAAAAGTAATAACAGATAAAAATAAATGTTCATGAACCTGAAAAAGAATCAGTTCATAAGTTTAAGCAAAAGCTATCAGCAATACAATGAGAATCAGCTTAATTTTTCAAGGAACTCCTCGACAGAATAGGAGGAGTGACCCATGAGGACACTCTTCAGTTTCGATTTGAAAGCGCGTGGATTATGCTAAGATTTTTGAATTCGGGTGGCAGCTTATTGAAAAGGGATGCCGCAGTATACTGCACACCTTTTTGCACAAGAGTTAAGGAAGTCCGATCGAAATGGAGGTTTGATTTCTGCCGAGGATTAACCGAGTGAAAGCTGCTTATTGTTGGAAATAAACTAATATTGGTAACAAGAAACGACAATAAGGAATATACGTATTGAGAGGCCAATGTCAAAATACCCAGACTCGTGAACAGAGGTCGACAAGAGGTTAGTGAACTCACACCACTTATTGCCCGAACCGCGCCAAAAATATCCTTCTAGAATGGGAAGAGTTATCCCAAAACATAATACCATACGACATAAGTGAATGAAAATAAGCAAAGTAGACTCATTTACGTGTCGAAGTATCACTCACTTTCGATACTGTTCGAATAGTGAAAATGGCAGTATTAAGTCTTTGAACAAAATCCTGAACGTGGGCTTTCCACGACAGCTTACTATCTATCTGAACACCTAGGAATTTGAACTGTTCAGTTTCACTAATCATATGCCAGTTCTGTGAGAGTAAAACGCCATGTTTTGTTGAATTGTGTGTTAGGAACTGTAAAAACTGAGTCTTACTGTGATTTATCGTTAGTTTACTTTCTACAAGTCATGAACTGAGGTCATGTACTGCTCTACTTGAAACCGAGTCAATGTCGCACACAACATCCTTTACTACCAAGCTAGTGTCATCAGCTAACAGAATTATTTTAGAGTTACCCATAATACTAGAGGGCATATCCTTTATATAAATAAGGAACAGGAGCAGCCCCAACACTGATCCCTGGGGCACCCCCTACTTGACAGTACCCCTCTCAGATCCCACATCACAGCCGTTATCAACATTGTTAATAATGACCTTCTGCTGCCTGTTGCTAACGTAAGAGGTGAACCAATTGTGAGCTACTCCCCTTATTCCGTAATGGTCCAACTTGTGGAGCAATATTGTGAGATCAACACAGTCAAATGCCTTTGTTAAATCAAAAAATACGTTGATTCAGATCCTCAGTGACAATAAGTCCATGAAAAAAAAATTCATATGATTCAAATGGCTCTGAGCACTATGGGACTTAACTTCTGAGTTCATCAGTCCCCTAGAACTTAGAACTACTTAAACCTAACTAACCTAAAGACATCACACACACCCATGCCCGAGGCAGGATTCGAACCTGCGACCATAGCGGTAGCGCGTTACCAGACTGTAGCACCTAGAACCGCTCGGCCACCACGGCCGGCAAAAAAAATAAAATCCAGTCAGCATCGACTGCAGCATGAGAGGTTCAAAACAAAACACAGTAATAGAGATGGTAAATCAAATGCGCGTAACTGTTACAAGGCAATACGTGAAGCCTTCATTGTGTACCGTAGTATAATTTTTTCGAAACATATCCCATAAAATCAGAGTACACTCGGCTCATATGTATTACGTGCCAGTAGCATCAAATTAGAATCCACACACTTATGGAGGACAAGTGAAATGGTATTGCGGAGAAAAAACAAAAGCCTAAATAACTAACTTCAGTTCCAAATATTGCTTTACAAAGGCCAAACTAGCAATAATGTCGCAATGTGGCTGTCACACCACAGCAAAAACCAGTGACATACTTTTTTTTCATTTCAGCGACGTTGGGAAGTAGAACAAAGAACCAAAATGTAGCGAATCTCCGATGGCGAAAGAAATTCTAATTAGATTCTATACAGAATTAGCAGTTGAGTTAGCCTCCATTTTTACCATAACTGATTGCCAGTCAGGCAGTAGTAGCTGACCGAGACAGATGCAACATCAGATAAGTAAACTAAAAAATGTTTCGAATCGCTCTGAGCACTATGGGACTTATCTTCAGAGGTCATCAGTCCCCTAGAACTTAGAACTACTTAAACCTAACTATCCTAAGGACATCAGGCACATCCATGCCCGAGGCAGAATTCGAACCTGCGACTCTAGCAGTCGCACGGTTCCAGAATGTAGCGCCTAGAACCGTTCGGCCATACCGACCGGCATAAGTAAACCGCTTTTGTGACATTTACGAGTTCCTAACCAGGAGTGAATTCTGTTATATCATCTGTGTGCTTTAATAGTTTAGTTTCGTGAGTTTCTGCGTGTAAATTTAAAATCTAATAGCCACAGTTCTCGCATTTTCGTTTGCATCAGAAAGTAAACCGATTTTGTGATATAGTACAAGTTCCTTATCAGGGGCAAATTATTTAGTTTCACCTGAGTGCTTCAGTAGTTACGTTCTTGAATATCTGCGTATTAGTAGACACAGTTCACGCGTTTTAATCAGGGTCTACATTAGAGTTGCACAGCATGTGGCCGGCCGGAGTGGCCGTGCTGTTCTAGGCGCTACAGTCTGGAACCGAGTGACCGCTACGGTCGCAGGTTCGAATCCTGCCTCAGGCATGGATGTGTGTGATGTCCTTAGGTTAGTTAGGTTTAATTAGTTCTCAATTCTAGGCAACTGATGGTGTCAGATGTTAAGTCGCGTAGCGCTCAGAGCCATTTGAGCCACAGCACGTCAATATAGAGCGTTTATTTGCATAGTTTACTTTACCACGGTCTTTGGTATGCACAGGGACTGCGATTGTTGTGTGCGGGTGCGAGCCGAGTTGGTGACACTTGGCTCTCGGCTTCAGACTGTGATGGTTACGGTAACACAGGTTGAGGATGCGGTGGATGGACACCACGTAAGGCCTCCACGGTTTGTCTGACAAATAGGTTCCAGGTGCTGTCTGTGGCTGACATTGTCGCTAAGCCGGATGCCGAGCCTGTCCAGTTTCAGAGGAAACCATTCAGCCTGCAAGACCCGCGCAATCACAGAGGGTGGGACCATTGGTAGTTGGGAGCTCCAACGTTAGGCGCGTTATGGGGCCCCTTAGGGACTTGGCTGACAAGGAGGGTAAGAAAACCTATGTGCACTCCGTGTGGAGTCATTCCAGATGTGGAAAGAGTCCTCCCGGATGCCATGAAGAGCACAGGGTGCAGCCAACTGCAGGTGGTTGCTCGCGTCGGTACCAATGATGTGTGTCGCTTTGGATCAGAAGAGACTCTCTCTGGTTTCGAGCGGCTAACAGAAGTATTAAAGGCTGCCAGTCTTGCTTGTAAGATCAAAGCAGAGCTGACCATTTGCAGCACAGTTGACAGGACCGATTACGGGCCTCTGGTACAGAGCCGAGTGGAGGGTCTGAATCAAAGGCCCAGACGGTTCTACGACCGTGTAGGCTGCAGATTCCTCGACTTGCGCCAAAGGGTGGTTGGGTTTAATAAGTCAGGTGTCCACTACACGCAGGAGGCGGCTACACGGGTAGCAGGGGCTGTGTGGCGTGGACTGGGCGGTTTTTTAGACTAGAGGGTCTCGGGAAAACACAAGATGGGCTTCAGTCACAAAGGGTACGGGCTGAACACAGGAAGAACATAGATACATGAACCATTGGTATAACAGTTGTAAATTGTCGTAGCTTTGTTGGGAAAGTATGAGAGCTCCAAGCGCTAATACAAAGCACTGATGCTCAAATCGTTATAGGCATTGAAAGCTGACTGAAGCCGGATATAAGCTCAGCCAAAGTATTTGCGAAGAACCTAACGGTGTTCCGAAAAGATAGGCTAAACGCGGTTGGCGGTGGCGTGTTTTTTGCTGTTAGAAGTAGTTTAACATGTGGCGAAATTGAAGTAGATACTTCCTGTGATTTAGTATGGGCAGAGGTCATTGTTGGCAACCGGAATAAAATAATAATTGGATCCTTTTACCGACCTCCCAGTTCAGATGATACAGTTGCTGAAAGATTCTAAGAAAACTTGAGTTTTATTTCAAACACGTACCCGACTCACACGATAATAGTTGGTGGTGACTTTAATTTACCCTCGATATGTTGGCGAAAGTACGTGTTTAATTCCGGAGGTACGCATTAAATATCATCCGAAATTGTGCTAAACGCATTGCCTGAAAATTATTTAGAGCAGTTAGTCCATGAGCCCACGCGAATGGCAAACGGTTCTGAAAGCACACTTGAACGCTTAGCAACAAATAATCCTGAGTTAATAACCAGCACCAAAACCGAAATAGGGATTAGTGAACACAGAATTGTCGCATCGAGATTGAATATTGTAATCCCCAAATCCTCGAAAAATAAGCGAAAAATATACCCGTTCAAAAAAGCAGATATAAATTACTTGACGCCTTCCTGAGAGGCAATCTCCACTCATTCCAAATTAATGATATAAGTATAGACCAAATGTGGCTTAAATTCAAAGAAATAGTATCGGCAGCAATTCAGAGGTTTATACGAAATAAACTAACAAACGACGGAGCTGATCCTCCTTGGTACACAAAACGGGTTTGAACACTGTTGCAGAAGCAACGAAACAAAATTCCAAATGTAAACAGACGCAAAATCCCCAAGATTGGCGATCCTTTACAGAAGCCCAAAACTTAGCGCGGAGTAAATGAGAGGCGCCTATAACACTTTCCATAACGAAACTTTGTCTCGAAACCTGGCAGAAAATCCAAAGAGATTCTGGTCGTATGTCAAGTATGTTAGCGGCAAGAAACAATCAACGCCTTTTCTGCGTGATAGCAGTGGAGATACTATCGAAGACAGTGCTTCCAAGGCAGAGTTACTAAACACAGCCATCCGAAATGCCTTCACAAAAGGAGACGAAGTAAATACTCCAGAATTCGAATCGAGAACAGCTTCCAACATGAGTAACGTAGAAATAAATATCCTCGGAGTAGTAAAGCAACTTAAATCACTTAATAAAAGCAAGTCTTCTGGTCCAGACAGTATAACAATTAGGTTCCTTTCGGAGTATGCTGATGCTTTAGCTTCATACTTAACAATCATATACACCCGTTCGCTTGACGAAATATCCGTACCCAAAGACTGGAAAGTTGCACAGGTCACACCAATATCCAAGAGAGGTAGTACGAGTAATTCACTAAATTATAGGCCCATATCGTTAACGTCGATATACAACAGGATTTTAGAACATATATTGTGTTCGAACATTATGAATTACCTCGACGGAAACGGTCTAGTGACACACAATCAACATGGGTTTAGAAAACATCGTTATTGTGAAACACAACTAGCTCTTTATTCACATGAAGTTCTAAGTGTTATTGACGATTCCGTATTCCTGGATTTCCGGAAGGCCTTTGAGTCATCGAGTAAAACAGAAGTGATTTCAGGCATTCCCCAAGGTAGTGTTATAGGCCCTTTGGTGTTCCTTATCTATATAAACGATTTGCGTGACAGTCTGAGCAGCTGTCTTGGGTTTTTTGCAGATGATACTGTCGTTTATCGACTAATAAAGTCATCTTAAGATCAAAACAAACTGCAAAACGATTTAGAAAAAATATCTGAACGGTGCGAAAAGTGACAGTTGACCCTAAATAACGAAAAGCGTGAGGTCATCCACATGAGTACTAAAAGAAACTCGTTAAACTTCGGTTACACGATAAATCAGTCTAATCTAAAAGCTGTAAATTCAATTAAATACCTAGGTATTACAATTACGAACAACTTAATTGGAAAGAACACACAGAAAATGTTGCGGGGAAGGCTAACCAAGGGCTGCGTTTTATTGGCAGGACACTTAGAAAATGTAACAGACCTACTAAGGAGACTGCCTACGCTATGCTTTTCCGTCCTCTTTTAGAATACTGCTGCGGGATCCTTACCTGGTAGGACTGGCGGAGTACATCGAGAAAGTTCAAAGAAAGGCAGCACGTTTTGTATTATCGCGAAATATGGGAGAGAATGTCACAGAAATGATACGGGATTTGGGCTGGAAATCATTAAAAGAAAGGCGTTTTTCGTTGCGACGGAATCTTCTCACGAAATTCCAATCACCAACTTTCTCCTCCGAATGTGAAAATATTTTGTTGACACCTACCTACATAGGGAGCAACGATCACCACGATAAAATAAGGGAAACCAGAGCTCGTACGGAAGGCTATAGGTGTTCATTCTTTCCGCGCGCTATACGAGATTGGAATAATAGAGATTTGTGAAGGTGGTTCGATGAACCCTCTGCCATGCACTTAAATGTGATTTGCAGAGTACCCATGTAGCTGTAGATGTAGACAATGTACTGGAAATCCATCGAGCAACAGATTTTACCCAGTAGTTGCAAATAACCAAAGGTCACAGACGGCCATAAGAAAGATAGAAGTGATCCACAAAAACTAGCGTCCAGTTTCTATGTAACCGACGTGTTGTACACTCTCAGACGGTAGTCTGAGCTCAATTTTGTTGATGAATGTCGAACGTAAATGTTCCCTTCATAGCAGCCAGTACGGATTTCGAAAGCATAGGTCATGTGTGACCGTAGGCACTTCTGTCACATGACCACCTGGGAGTAATGGATCAAGGCAATCATGGAGACACATTTTCTGTTGACTTCCGACAATCATTTGACTCACTACCAGTGCAACGCTTATCAATCAAAGTACGGTAAAATCAAGTATCAAATAACCTTTGCACTGTCTGAAAAAGAGCTAGACATATGTTGATTCAAATAGTGATAAATTTTTAAAGTGATCCAGTGATTGGCAAATTGCTTTAAATCGCCAGATGTGTAAAACCGAGCACTTTACAAAAATCATAATACGAGTTAGCTAACGCATTCCTACTTAATAATCTGTGTAACTGTGAAATGGAATAATCATATAGCCACAGTCATAGATAAATCAGGTGGCATGCATCGGTTCGTTGGTAGGATACTCGGAAAATACAATCGGTGTGGGAAGAGACTGCTCCTGCAGCATTCGAGCGAGCCACCGTAGAATATCACAGAAGTGCGCCGGACAGTAACAATAAGGAGATAACAGGAATACTGAAGACAAAATTACATTAATTACAGCATGCAAAGAATTACTTAAGCCATCATCCTTCCAGCGACCCACACGAGATATGAACAGGATGAAATCCTAATAAGCACTACGATAAGACGTACCCTTTTCGATGCGCTTCAGAGTTGTAAACCAGGTATAGCGTACATGTAGATGTAGATTTCAACAACCAATTGGTTTTCAAAGCTTGACTTTTAGTCAAAAAAGTCTCTTTAAATTTCAATGAAGTCATTCCATGTTTATTTTTTACTACAGGAAGGCGAATGTTGGACACTGTAATTAATACTGAATGTTATATAAGAATTCATTTTTCGTTAGTAGGAAAACCATTGTGCTTAGTCATGTAAAAGGCGAAGAGAATACTCGTTTGTCACAACATTGACGTGTAATCAACAAAAAGGACAAATTAAGAATTTTTACAAACACAAAACAGTTACTTAGGGGTAACGGAAAGGTAAGCAGGGGAAAAATACGTAATTTGTTCTGGTGTTACATATCGTAACATTTGAAAATTGCAACTCGTTACAAAAAAGCCGTTACACTTTCGCAAACGTAGTGTGTAAAGTATAACGAACACGTTAACAGTTGTACAGAGATAAAGTAGCGCGGCGGAACAACTGCGGCGCGTATTTTGAGGGCGACTCGCAGGCCTCGCCTCTGGGGTCCCCGAAGTGCTTCAATACGGAATGAGCTACGCGGCGATTCTTTGCGTGTTAGGGAGCGAGATGACAGCATTTGGCAAGCGCTGCCGGCTTCCAATCCAGCTCTGAATAACCACAATGCCTACCGCGGACTCCTTTAAATAGCGGCCCTTCGTTCTATTTTTTCGCCTCTTCTGGTGTTATTTTGTGGAAAGAACGGCTACAGAAGCGACAGTACAGTTCCGAAAAAAAGGCAAAAAGTCACTCCTTGTCGTATTTTATAATTTAACGTCTTCACTTGTGTTAACTTTAGTAAGTTACCCAGAAATTTTGCCATCGAATAATCAAATACATTAGTCGTAAGCGACTACGGTTGTAACTTAGTGAAACGAGAAATCATTGGTAAGCAAGAAACAACTGCCCCGAAATTACGATCGAGGTATATTTCTGTTAATCCTTTTTTTTTTTTTTGTTCAACGCTACACGGAGACGGGATCATCTGCTTTAGTGACTTCACACAGATAATAGAAAAATTTTCCAAAAGTTCGTATCATTAAAAAACCGTTATTCATTCGACAGATGATCAGAGTCAGACTTCAATTCTTTTTTCTACATATCGAGACTTCCATCGCTGCGGCATATTTTTTCGCTGATAGTAAATATTCTTCCAACTGTTCAAAATGTTTAAATGTGTGTGAAATCTTACGGGACTTAACTGCTAAGGTCATCAGTCCCTAAACTTACACACTACTTAACCTAAATTATCCTAAGGACAAACACACACACCCATGCCCGAGGGAGGACTCGAACCACCACCGAGACCAGCCGCTCAGTCCATGACTGCAGCGCTTTGGACCGCTCGGCTAATGCCGCGTGGCAGATATTCTTCCAAAATGTACTCTTGTCATCTGATCTCCGAGTGTCGCTTCTTCTAGGAAAATTATATTCATATCCTGATACTCGAACTGTTTTCCTTCTAACTAGTGAGCGTAAGGTAACGTTACCGAGGTACATAAATATTTCATAGTGCAATGACATTTGTTCGACAGTCTAACATAAGCTTCCCGAATTGCTACTAATCCACACTGAAAGTTCGCTTTACCATATTCATGAGAAATTTAACCAATTTCTGCCGTGTTTGTATAGGCTGACAACCGCAAAAACGTCATTCTCCCCAAACGGTATTTAATTTTTAAATTTATCATTAAAACAACCGATTTCACTGTTATTTGTTTACTTAATTTTTATGGCCTTCGAGTTATCGGAGAGTAATTGTGTTTTCTTGCGACATTTAGGCGAATAAAAGTTTATATTTGCAATATTTGAGTACTTCCTTTTGCTGTGATTTTCTTCGGTTATCTGACATAAGATTCCCTCGTTATTTAGTGGGGTCCACAATTTTAAGATATAGTGATTTCTTTATTGTTTCATTTTGTGGTCGGAGTCATCCCTACTCCCACATTATTAAACAGTACTGTTGCGTGCAGCATCTCTTGTGAATCGTATAAGCCTTTTGTCTGTCATCATCATCACATCATCATCATCATCATCATTTAAGACTGATTATGCCTTTCAGCGTTCAGTCTGGAGCATAGCCCCCTTATAGAATTCCTCCATGATCCCCTATTCAGTGCTATCATTGGTGCCTCTTCTGATGTTAAACCTATTACTTCAAAATCATTCTTAACCGAATCCAGGTACCTTCTCCTTGGTCTGCCCCGACTCCTCCTACCCTCTACTGCTGAACCCATGAGTCTCTTGGGTAACCTTGCTTCTCCCATGCGTGTAACATGACCCCACCATCTAAGCCTGTTCACCCTGACTGCTACATCTACAGAATTCATTCCCAGTTTTTCTTTGATTTCCTCATTGTGGACACCCTCCTGCCATTGTTCCCATCTACTAGTACCTGCAATCATCCTAGCTACTTTCATATCCGTAACCTCAACCTTGTTGATAAGGTAACCTGAATCCACCCTGCTTTCGCTCCCATACAACAAAGTTGGTCGAAAGATTGAACGGTGCACAGATAACTTAGTCTTGGTACTGACTTCCTTCTTGCAGAAGAGAGTAGACCGTAGCTGAGCGCTCACTGCATTAGTTTTGCTACACCTCGCTTCCAGTTCTTTCACTATGTTGCCATCCTGTGAGAATATGCATCCTAAGTACTTGAAACCGTCCACCTGTTCTAACTTTGTTCCTCCTATTTGGCACTCAATCCGTTTATATTTCTTTCCCACTGACATTACTTTCGTTTTGGAGATGCTAATCTTCATACCATAGACCTTACATTTCTGATCTAGCTCCGAAATATTACTTTGCAAACTTTCAATCGAATCTGCCATCACAACTAAGTCATCCGCATATGCAAGACTGCTTATTTTGTGTTCACATATTTTAATCTCACCCAGCCAGTCTATGGTTTTCAACATATGATCCACAAATAATATGAACAACAGTGGAGGCAGGTTGCAGCCTTGCCTTACCCCTGAAACTACTCTGAACCATGAACTCAATTTACCGTCAACTCTTAACTGCTGCCTGACTATCCATGTAAAGACCTTTAATTGCTTGCAAAAGTTTGCCTCCTATTCCATAATCTCGTAGAACAGACAATAACTTCCTCCTAGGAACCCGGTCATATTCCTTTTCTAGATCTATAAAGCATACATACAATTCCCTGTTCCACTCATAACACTTCTCCATTATTTGCCGTAAGCTAAAGATCTGGTCCTGACAACCTCTAAGAGGCCTAAACCCACACTGAGTTTCATCCAATTGGTCCTCAACTAATACTCGCACTTTCCTTTCAACAATACCTGAGAAGATTTTACCCACAACCGCTGATTAAAGAGATACCTCTGTAGTTGTTACAATCTTTTCTGTTTCCATGTTTAAAGATTGGTGTGATTACTGCTTTTTCCCATTCTGACGGAACCTGTTCAATTATTCCGTGTAGCCATTTAAGACCTGAGATTCCGCTGTATTTGATGAGTTCCGACTTAATTTCATCCACCCCAGCTGCTTTATTGCACTCCAATCTATTGACCATTTTCTCCACTTCCTCAAATGTGATCCTATTTCCATCATCATTCCTATCCCATTCTACCTCGAAATCTGAAACATAACTGATCGCATTTTCACCTATATTGAGCAACTCTTCAAAATATTCCCTCCATCTGCCCAAGGCATCCACCGGATTCACCAGCAGTTTTCCTTACCTGTCCAAAATACTTGTCATTTCCTTCTTACCTCCCTTTCGAAGACTGCTAATTACACTCCAGAATGGTTTTCCAGCAGCTTGACCCATAGTCTCCAACCTGTTTCCAAAGTCTTCCCAAGATTTCTTGTTCGATGTTGCAATTATCTGTTTGGCTTTGTTTCTTTCTTCAACATAACTTTCTCTGTCTACCTGAGTTCTAGTATGTAGCCATTTTTGACACGCCTTCATTTTCCTTTTACAGGCTGCCTTGACTGTGTCATTCCAGCAAGTTGTTTGCTTGCCCGCATCTCGTGGTCGTGCGGTAGCGTTCTCGCTTCCCACGCACGGGTTCCCGGGTTCGATTCCCGGCGGCGTCAGGGATTTTCTCTGCCTCGTGATGGCTGGGTGTTTTGTGCTGTCCTTAGGTTAGTTAGGTTTAAGTAGTTCTAAGTTCTAGGGGACTGATGACCATAGATGTTAAGTCCCATAGTGCTCAGAGCCATTTTTTTGTTTGCTTCATCCTACTTTTACACACTACTGTTCCAAGACATTCTTTAGCCACTTCTAGTACTGTGTCCCTGTACCTTGTCCATTCCTTTTCCAATTACTGTACTTGGCTACATTCAACTAACCGGTACCTTTCTGAGATCGCTGTTATGTACTTGTGCCTGATTTCCTTATCCTGAAGTTTCTCCACTCTTATCCTCATACATATGGACTTGACCACCTGCACTTTCGGCCTCACAATCCCAATTTCACTGCAGATTAAATAATGATCAGTGTCATCAAAGAATCCCCTGAATACACGTGTGTCCTTCACAGCCTTCCTGAATTCCTGATCTGTTATTATATAGTCAATGACAGATCTGGTTCCCCTGCCTTCCCAAGTATACCGGTGAATGTTCTTTTGTTTAAAAAAGGAGTTTGTGAATACTAAGCCCATACTGGCACAGAAATCCAAGAGTTGTTTCCCGTTCCCGTTGGCCTCCATATCCTCTCCAAATTTACCCATAACCTTTTCATACCCTTCTGTTCGATTTCCAATCCTGGCATTAAAATCACACATGAGCAGAACACTGTCCTTGTCATTTCCTCTAACAACTACATAACTGAGTGCCTCATAAAAACTATCCATCTCATCTTGATCTGTCCCTTCACAATGCGAATATAATGATACAATCCTAATTTTCTTGCTAGACACTCTCAAATCTATCCAGATCCGTCGTTCGTTTACATACCTTAATGCAACTACGCTGGGTTCCGTTTCTTTCCTGATGTAAAGCCCTACACCCCATTGTGCTATTCCTGCTTTGACTCCTGACAGGTAGACCTTGTATTCTCCCACTTCCTCTTCTTTCTCACCCCTTACCCGAATGTCACTAACAGCTAAAACGTCCAGCCCCATCTTACTTGCAGCCTCTCCCAGCTCTACCTTCTTCCAAGAGTAGCCCCCATTGATATTAATAGCTCCCCATCTCATTACCATTTGTTTGCCAAGTTGAGTCTTAGGAGTCCCTGGTTTGTCAGTTAGAAGTGGGACTCCGTCACCTCCAAAGGTCCGAGGCATTTTGCTCTGATTGTTGCCAGCATCATATTTAAAGTACCAGGGAAGCAGGTTGCTAGCCTTACTTGCCCCGAGTCCCATTGGGTTTTGCCCCTAACGGTTGAGGGACTAACCGGTGGATTTGGTAGTCTTTGCCGTATGAGCACAAAGGTGACCACGCCTCAGAATATGTCCGAGATGCCCAGCCTTCTTCCAAAGTAACTGGTATCCCGACTGTCGGGACCACTTACTTGGCCACTCATACGTTGCCCGTGGTTCATGAACTAGGACATGACTACAGGAGCCCACACCATGAACCACACCTTTTGTCTGTTTTACCGATTATTATTGATTGCATACCGAATATTCCGAAATGAAGATAAGGAAAAAGCTCAGTATTTGCTGAAACGGTTGTGGGAAACTGCCTGCATACCTATCTGAGGATGGTCTGCATACCGGACCATTAGTTGTAGTAACAGAGCGCGGATTCGTACCGGCTCTATTTCGCGTCCCTGTGTAGTAAGCAATTCCGCTGACAGTTGGGTTATAAGAATAGCTCGACGTTGAAAATACTGTATTGTGAAAATATAATACAATATATATTTCATGTTTCTAACACAGTTTACTCTTGATTCTAGCACGTGCCGGAAACACAGCAGCAGTATGAACTGATATTTTCTATTGGCGTTGTGAAATACGTTCTAAACTGAACCTACCGCCTATAGATAATTTTTTCGTCGACCGTAGACTCCACAACCAGCGAGTATGTCGTCTATCACGTCCGGAGTGGTTACTGCGATTTATCGTTTACACGGAGGCCCAGTACCAGTTATACCAGTACAACATGGAAGCGACATGTTCAGTAATGGGTATATACGGATGGTGGATACCAAAAATGTGAGGCATTGCTGACAATTATGACACGATCAGAAGTTAATCTTCGTGTAGAGCAATACTGGCAACTCACAATGCTGTCCAGGAGACGATTGGTTAGTCCATTGTTAAAATATTCATATCTCACCTTTTTAAAAACTGCCAACACAATACACATGAACCGCTAACATTATTTTCACGCATTCCTTCACCCACAAGTACATAGATGAAGTACTTACATATTGTTCTGTAATTTAATTTCTAAATAATGTGGTAATTGACACTTAAACGTATCTATCTATATTCCAAGTCACATCTACGACCAAAAGCGTTTTAAATCTTGGTGGCTGAACATTCCTCTGGTCCCACCTTTTGTATTCGACAGAATATAACCCCCAGGATAAGGTATTTTCGTTATCCTGAAAGGACCCTCGTATCCTAGTTGCCATTTCTTATTTAGTCGTTTTATTGCCCATGACATTGGATGAGATCTTAGAAAATGTTATCCCCTACTCGGTATTTAATAGCTTTTATTATGTGCTTATCGTAATATGCTTTTCTCAAATGAGCTTGGTGCTGGATAGCAACACGTACTTGATTATGGAGTGTAGTTTTGTCTACTGGTACAGTTTCATTTAATTTAGGTAAATCCTCATTCCGTTGGTTAGACTGACAACACCCAAAGAAAACATCAGAAGGAGAAAACCCCGTGGATGAGTGCGGTAAATGATTATATACGTTTTCAAATTTATGCAAATACTCAATCCAACGATAGTGTTAGTGAGAAATATACGTCTTCATAAACCGATTTAACTCACGAAACACTCGTTCAATAGTGCTGCTCTTTGGGTTAAACCTGCCAATCTGGATGTGGCCAATACCTTCCCCGCGTAGACACTTCTTCCAAGCCCAACGCGATGGTTCAAATGGCTCTGAGCACTATGGGACTCAACTGCTGTCATTAGTCCCCTAGAACTTAGAACTAGTTAAACCTAACTAACCTAAGGACATCACAAACATCCATGCCCGAGGCAGGATTCGAACCTGCGACCGTAGCGGTCTTGCGGTTCCAGACTGCAGCGCCTTTAACCGCACGGCCACTTCGGCCGGCAAGCCCTACGCGAGAAATAGGAGGCATTGTCCGTTAGTAAGGTTTTCGGTTTTCGAACTTGGTCAACGTACTTTTCTTTCAAGATTCTCACCATGGTTTGACTCATACAGATCTCAGTGGGTATACCTTCACTAGCTTAGCAAATAGATCATAAAATGCTAGCACGTATCTGAAGTTACCTTTGGAGGTTGGTAAAGGACCCATTACATCACATGACACTAGGTTAAGAGCATCATGTACTACTATGGGTCGAAGCTCGGTTTTAGTAGAATAATTGATTGGCTTTGCTTTCTGGCAAATCATACAAGTTCTCAATACCTTCTGCTCAATATGTTTCAGTTTGGGATAATAGGCATAAGCTGCTATTAACCTAACACGTTTACCAGCACTGGCGTGACCCCACGATAAATGTGTGTGCCAAAGAAACTTTGTTACACAACCAGAAGGAATACAAAATTTCCATTGACGAAATAAATCATTATTTTTATAAAATAAAACCTTATTATGAAGGCAAAATTTCTTATTTTTAAGACTCTCCTTATCGTCATAAAGTGATCATCTAATTATTTTCCAATTAGAATCCTGTTCTTGTAAATCACCAATATTATTACACGTGAATTTTACATCTTTTTCATACAAAGTATGTTGAATCAACGTGACACGAAAGTTATCGGTTCTATTCGCGAGTGCAACCGTTCCTGCGACGCTACGCGGTAGTCTAGATAGCGTGTCTGCTATTACATTGTCTCTGCCACGAATGTGCCTTATCTCTAACAAACCGAGTTAATCTGGCGTTCCATAACCTACAAGTCATTAAAAAGGTTATTGCTCGGTGGTCACAATATGCAATGATTGGTTTATCATACATAAAATGACAAAATTTTTTCAATGACCACACTAAGGCTAAAACTTCCAGCTCTGTGGTGGTATGCATTCTTTCACAAATGGTGAGCGTGCGACTTGCGGAGCTTATAATTTTAATGGTGTTAATATCTTCAGGAATATCCATTTGAAACAATGTCTCCCCTAGACCCGTCTCTGCAGCGTCAGTGGGTATATAAAATTGCTTATCCATCTCAGGATGATGTAGTATTTGGGCATTTAATAACGCGTGTCGTATTTTTTCAAATGCTTCGCAACACTCAGGCGTCCAATGCCACGAATTGTTTTCCGTTACAAATTTAACAATCAGTCCTGGTTCAGTACCTGATCTGGCAGAAATTTCCTAAAAAAGGATTCTAGTACAAGAAATGATTTTAATTACTTACGATTTCAGGTTGTGGGCCCTCACTTACTGCTTTTAATTTCCCAGGATTTGGTGTTATACACAAAGGAGAGATAATATGGCCAAGAAATTAGACTCTCTCTTTCCCGAACTCAGATTTGGAAAGGTTCATCGTTACTCCATAATTTTGAAACCTACAAAACACTCGTCGCAACAACTCCATGTGACGCTCCCATTTATCAGGAGCCACTAGGAGATCATCAACATACAATGTCACTTCATTCACCAAGTCCGGGCTAACACAGTATCGAGTGCGGAAATAAAAACTCCACCACTGATGTTTAAACCAAATGGCATAACTTTAAAGTGGTAAGTCTTACCCATAAGTATAAAGGCTGTATACTTGCTAGATTCTTCATCTGAGGGGACCTACCAATAGGAACTACGGAGGTCGATGGAGGATAGGTACTTTACATCACAGGAACGCTGTAACAATTCATCTAGGTTTTCTGGCCTGGTTTGAACAGGCATAAAGATTTTATTAATGATCCTGGCGTCAAGTACCAATCTTACGTCTCAAAAATATTCAAATACGTGTGAAATCTTACGGGACTGAACTGATAAGGTCATCAGTCCCTAAGTTTACAAATTACTTGTTGTGGTCTTCAGTCCAGAGACTGGTTTGATGCAGCTCTCCATGCTACTCTATCCTGTGCAAGCTTCTTCATCTCCCAGTGCCTACTGCAACCTACATCCTTCTAAGTCTGCTTAGTGTATTCATCTCTTGGTCTCCCTCTACGATTTTTACACTCCACGCTGCCCTCCAATGCTAAATTTGTGATCCCTTGATGCCTCAGAACATGTCCTGCTAACCAGTCCCTTCTTTTTGTCAAATTGTGCCAGAAATTCCTCTTCTCCCCACTTCTGTTCAATACTTCATCATTAGTTGTGTTGTCTACCCATCTAATCTTCAGCATTCCTCTGTAGCACCACATTCCGAAACCTTCTATTCTCTTCTTGTCTAAACTATTTATCGTCCACGTTTCACTTCTATACATGGCTACACTTCTCAGTAGTAGGCAATGAAATTTGGAAATGTGTTCAAAATGATTCAGCAAGTATTTCGGATTAGCTTCACGTTCATAAAGCGAATACCATCTGCTGGTGTAAAGTGCTAATGTCTCCACATAGCATTGAACTTCGGTTGCTCTGTTGATTACAGTGGGAGAAATTTTCCATTCACCCTGTACACCCACCTACGATCTGCTAAAGTTTTGGCCCTTGTCGCTACACTGTTAAGGCCTCAGGACCTATGGAAAGCTGTAAGTCCGTCAGCTTGTCTCTTTTCATTCACTTATTATTCGTAATGTGACTGGAAGGGAACTGACTTAGTTTAATGAGGTTAATCACTTTACGGCGATTGTATGCACCGATTTTATTTCCTCTTTTTAACATCCTGCAGTGTAACACGATACTAGCTACATCACTTTGAGACACAAAGGCATTACAGACATTGGCTGCGAGTAGGCATTGATTTAAATCAATGGGTAAGGTTGGTAATTTGTGCTAGACCGGACACAGTGGTCATCGTAATTACACCGACCAGCCTAGCGCACTTCCTGTCAGACCCAAATTCTCAACCTACAGGGTGTTTCAAAAATGACCGGTTTATTTGAAACAGCAATAAAAAGTAAACGAGCAGCGATAGAAATACACCGTTTGTTGCATTATGCTTGGGACAACAGTACATTTTCAGGCAGACAAACTTTCGAAATTACAGTAGTTACAATTTTCAACAACAAATGGCGCTGCGGTCTGGGAAACTCTATAGTACGATATTTTCCACATATCCACCATGCGTAGCAATGATATGGCGTAGTCTCTGAATGAAATTACCCGAAACCTTTGACAACGTGTCTGGCGCAATGGGTTCACATGCAGATGAGATGTACTGCTTCAGCTGTTCAATTGTTTCTGGATTCTGGCGGTACACCTGGTCTTTCAAGTGTCCCCACAGAAAGAAGTCACAGGGGTTCATGTCTGGCGAATAGGGAGGCCAATCCACGCCGCCTCCTGTATGTTTCGGATAGCCCAAAGCAATCACACGATCATCGAAATATTCATTCAGGAAATTAAAGACGTCGGCCGTGCGATGTGGCCGAGCACCATCTTGCATAAACCACGAGGTGCTCGCAGTGTCGTCTAAGGCAGTTTGTATCGCCACAAATTCACGAAGAATGTCCAGATAGCGTGATGCAGTAATCGTTTCGGATCTGAAAAATTGGCCAATGATTCCTTTGGAAGAAATGGCGGCCCAGACCAGTACTTTTTGAGGATGCAGGGACGATGGGACTGCAATACGGGGCTTTTCGGTTCCCCATATGCGCCAGTTCTGTTTATTGACGAAGCCGTCCAGGTAAAAATAAGCTTCGTCAGTAAACCAAATGCTGCCCACATGCATATCGCCGTCATCAATCCTGTGCACTATATCGTTAGCGAATGTCTCTCGTGCAGCAATGGTAGCAGCGCTGAGGGGTTGCCGCGTTTGAATTTTGTATGGATAGAGGTGTAAACTTTGGTGCATGAGACGATACGTGGACGTTGGCGTCATTTGGACCGCAGCTGCAACACGGCGAACAGAAACCCGAGGCCACTGTTGGATCACTTGCTGCACTAGCTGCGCGTTGCCCTCTGTGGTTGCCGTACGCGGTCGCCCTACCTTTCCAGCACGTTCATCCGTCACGTTCCCAGTCCGTTGAAATTTTTCAAACAGATCCTTTATTGTATCGCTTTTCAGTCCTTTGGTTACATTAAACCTCCGTTGAAAACTTCGTCTTGTTGCAACAACACTGTGTTCTAGGCGGTGGAATTCCAACACCAGAAAAATCCTCTGTTCTAAGGAATAAACCATGTTGTCTACAGCACACTTGCACGTTGTGAACAGCACACGCTTACAGCAGAAAGACGACGTACAGAATGGCGCACCCACAGACTGCGTTGTCTTCTATATCTTTCACATCACTTGCAGCGCCATCTGTTGTTGAAAATTGTAACTACTGTAATTTCGAAAGTTTGTCCGCCTGAAAATGTACTGTTGTCCCAAGCATATTGCAACAAACGGTGTATTTCTATCGCTGCTCGTATAGTTTTTATTGCCGTTTCAAATACACCGGTCTTTTTGAATCACCCTGTATCAACACGCTGCGAATGTAGCGCCCCCTTCCCCCTTATCCACATTTCTCGCGGCATTTCGCCAATACCTGTAAGAGTTCGAGTCCGGTGTGCATTCGTACTGAAGAGAACATTGGACGCATTCGCCTCTTCGCCTTAACTATGTATACGTGGTGTCTGTTTTTTCGGACATCTTAAGGACAGACACCATTCTCATCCAGCAGCCGCTATGAATTAAGACCATGAGAATTTACAGACACTGACAACGAGTGGACATTGATTTAAATCAATTGGGAAGGTGGAAATTTTTGCCAGACCGGGATTCGAACTTCGGTCTCCTGCTTCCTAGGCAGATGCGCTGGCCACTGCACCATCCAGACACAGTGATCTTCGCAGCTACACAGACTACTCTAGCGTCTTTCCATTCAAACCCAGTATCGAACGAAATACTTCAGCAGATAAAGATCTTCTGGCTTTGTAAATACATGGCAATACAGATCTGACGTACTATAGATTGAGCAGTTGCAGCAGAGACAGTGACTGGCCTCAAGCACAGTTTTCAAGAATTTCTCAGGGCCTATAATGTGAGACTAACTGGTGAATGGGAGAATGCCGATTTTCGTGATAAAAGTAACGTCACGAGGATGTATAACTTAATGGGAACTTATTTAGAAAAGAGGGGAGGAAATTTAGTTCATTGGATTATTAACGTTTCGTCTTTTTCTGGCAGAATATTTTGTTAAAGACCCAGTTACGCGTTGGCAGGCTGTAAAAACTTTAGGGAGGATTGGTGGTCGAGTTTTGATTGTGGGAAGAATGGAGCAGCACGCAGATATGAAAACAAATACTTTTTATGCGAGGCTCGCTGTTGAATAGAATGTGCAATTGCTATGGCCGATAGCTTTGCCCATTTCACAAACAGGGTCAAAACCTCGACAATCAGCGCTTTATGACAACATCTCTGCGCAACGTGCCAATGTATACCATTGTCTGAGGCCGAGAAACTAAGTAATTTATCAGTTCTTTTTGCGGACCACATTATCCTTGCCATAAAGATGACGGCAGTAACAGACTATTTAGATGTCTGAACAACTAACTTGCAGATGCACAATTACTTCAATTAGTGGACTTTCTCCTACTCACGGTGTCAGTGAAAACCATTTTAGTAGTGCGTCCCTGTCAAGAAGACAGATAAAGATTCTTCTTCTTTCCTGGCCTTATCGCGTATGTTTACGGCGTTGGCATATTAGTAGGAATTTAGCAATATTAGTGGTAGAAGATTGCCGGATGCCATTTCTGTGAATACCTCTTCGCCATCGGGACGGAATTGGTGTACCCTGTGTTTTTACGTCTAGTTTTCTCCCACGAGTAAGTGTGTGAACACTTTCTGTCTCTTTGCGAATTGTGTAACTGTGGAGGGACGTGGTTACTAGCCCAGCATTCACAAAGTTGAATGTGGGAAACTACCAAAAAAATATATGCAGGGTGGCCGACACAATAGCCGTCGTCGATAATCCGCTTGGCGGACATGTTCCGGGTCTGGCGCTTCTCCCCGAGTCCCGGAAGCGCCTTGCAAATGGCAGTGGCTATCCGTAAGGTTAAAACCGATAAAGATTAATTACTAATTTTACTTCCTGTTATTTAACGCTACAGGAAAATTTAGTCTGTTACGGTATCCTGATTAATGTGGCTGCGGGAATCCATATCATTATCCCTTCCTGATAGCAAAACTTTCGAAAGAAGAACTCCGAAGAGAGGAGCTAAGTTGCATTACGGCGCCAAGGAAGACGAAAATATTACCTAATGAAAATTAAATAAAAAGTGTTTATGACTGGGATCTGCCTACGTGGAAGTCCCGGATTCGAGTCTCTGTTATATTGTGGAGAAGTCTGGAAATGTGTCCATTAATCCGTGTGAGGACGAATGAGAAACTGCTTTAATTATATAGTGAAAAAGGCAAGTAAGCCGTGGGGTGATATCAATTTCTAGAGCTCTCAGCAGTTCAGCAGCCGCATTACGTCTTTTTCATCCCTCTCACTGCAGCCTTAAATCTGCTCGTACATTTAAACATTTACTCAAAAGAACAAGAATTTTGTAACACCCGAAAGTAAGAACAGTTGACCATTTTCATATCTCACATCGGAGTCATAATAGAAATGTATAATTTGTAAATTCACCGTAAATTAATTCACTAAAAATGAAATTGGTACATCCATTGGAGGAGAATGGCTGTTTCAGCATGTCTGTGCTGAGAAACTGCGATACATCCTTGTGGGCAAAATTTATCTTGCGGAAAAGCTGTCTTCTGAACCGTAGAGACGTTTCATTTATACTCACAGTCCACATCCTGTGAACAGGGAAGGGTGGTGGTGGTGGTGGTGGTGGTGGTGGTGGGAGTGGATTGAAATAGAAATCTGATCGTTATCGAAATCATTACAGGGTGAACACAAGAAGCGATATTAGATGAATTAGAAAAAAATCAAATGTGGCACATTGCAAGGAACAATTCTGGTTTCACGTCATGCGATTTAAGGTAACGGTGGAAAAGTAGCTATGCATAGCTGCAGCATTGCTGAAGAAGCAACTCAGGCTGTAACTTCTCCCTCACTTCTCGACCTTAATGACAGTGAAAAATTAAACCGCGTGTACCTAATGGAAATTTGGGAAAAGCAATCGTCATCGAAGTCACCTGTCGGTAAAGAGGGAGGAAATGGTTACATCTAAATGCAAGGAAAAATTCAAATGAAATTGGTGAAAATTAATTTTGAAAAAGGGTAAAGTTAATAAATAAAGTAAATGTGAGGTCGGTACGTTAACAATTAACTTGCGTTAATTAGATATTTGAGATTTGGGGAAAATTACGGTCGCCAGTTCTATGGACAACTACTATAATAACTGAAAAATAAAGGTTAATGCACATATAATAGCACTAAAAGCGTGGTAACTGAAGGTTAACACGTGTTGTGTGAAAATTGAATGTTTGTCAGAAGTAATAAATTTCGCTACATTCTGACTTAATTTAGCAAAAGAATAAAACCGGAAAATTCATATTTAATTTAGTGACTGAAATTAATAGTGAACTTTGTTTATGAAGCACTACGAAATTAAATAAAATAAGGTTAGTCTTGGGCTACCTCAACAATCATCTCATAAGCTACTTGAATCTACGCAATTTAGAAATAAGAGATTTAACTTTGAACTTGAATTAAATGATTCTGAAAAATTAACAATAGTAAAATTTAGTACGTACCAAGCCGAGCTGTAGTCACAGGTAAGCTAAAAATATGGTACAAAACTCGCACTCTTAATTTCTGCTTGTGTAATCTAAATATTGTAGCCAGCCATGAATACTTTAACTGAACTTTGAAATTAAAGCAGTGAAATGGAATGATATTTCTTTAATGCAGGCGTATGAATTTCAACGACACTCGGGTTCATTCCAGGAAAGGAAAGGACCCTGCTTGGTAATGCAATTCGGACAATGAGCAACAAAGGTTCATGCTAAGTTGCTGTAATTTTGTGATGCAACAGTTTGAATAGCTGAGGTCTGCCATACAGTTCTAAAACTTTACGTTCTTTTACTCTTCCTTTTTGGTTGATTCAAGGTGTGCAGTAGTCGATCGGGGAGGTGGCGACAATCACTTATTGTCGGCCGTCGCTGTTGCAGAAGCTGGATGTTGGCGCGCAATCTTCTCGACGCGGTCACCAGGCGAAACGGGCTCTTGATGTGTGCCAGCTAATATTTCCCGCCCGCGACACCGTGCCAGAAACTATCATAGCAAAGTCGAGCGCAATTACATGCAGCCAAACTTCGAACGCGCGGCAACTCGCGGGAGCGTCACTCAACACATCAGTTCCACCGCCCTACTCCAGCCAGACTCTCCTCTACCCGCGCTCCACACGGCAGAGTTAACACTACCCAATTTCCTGAACACTTTGGTTCCCCACACGACCTATCGATGTAATCGTTCGATAGCATAGTTTACCCTAGGCATGATCCTGCGTAAAAATAAATATAATATTTACAAAACAAACCAATTATACATCGACATAAATGCATAAATATAAATATAAATATATAAATATATATATATATATATATATATATATATATATATATATACAAACTGTAAAAACAATTACAATATATAAAGACACATAAATGTCATATCTTCAGGTAACGAAATAAGGAAAAAATTTATAGTACAATAGATGGAAGTAGGATGATATGCATTTCCGGCGTTACACGTGCCCAACATTGTCTCAGGATGTTCGTGTAACCTAAACAGATTCAGAAAATGTCCCAAAATAAATAAATACATAAATAAAAACAATGGAAATGCATCTGCTCAAAACATCAAGAAAATTTTGCATTAGGCAAATTAACCATAAATCAATTTTTAGATCATAATAATTGAGGGGAGACACTCCTAATCTTATTCCACTGTCACCTTGCACAAAAGAAAATAGGTTGACAACATATTAAATTTCATAGAAAACATAGAAAATGGTTTAGCTATTCTAAAATCAGCAAATTCCTAACAGTATCAAGAAATGGAATACTATTTACAAAATTAATCATAGTACATGGTCATAAAAACAGGTAGATCAAAATACGCTAATTAATAATTAATTACATAGATTACACATTTTATATAACCTTTTCATAATTAATATTCTCACCATAAGAGTCCACTTAAGGCTAAACAAGGAAATAATATACAGCAGATCGAAAAAAAACATGAATATTGACAGCAGAACTCTTTCACATCAGCTGTCTGGGAAGAAAAACTACTCCGCCTTCAGTACCCGCAAGTACAAAGAATGCCGACAGGGGCACAAGAGCCGATAGCGGCTCCGCCTCGCCAGTATTGTTGTGCCCGCCTATGCGGCACACTTGATCTCTATCGCCTGTGTAACGACATTTCCAGAACGTCCGTTTCACAGAGTTCTTTCGGAAAAACGCACTCCCGAGTAATCTCAAGGAGTCCATAAACACTATGACAGTGGATTACTCAACACTGTCCATCATCCCACGCATGTACTTGCCTGAAACTTAAAGCAGCGTCTAAGTACATCGGCAATGACTAGTAAAACACATATTCATGAAATCTTACAGCTAGTTACAAAGTCATATTTACATTCCTTAATCTACTGTGACTAAGCTGAAAACTTAAAGAAGCACCATGGATTTTTCTATTGATTAATAATCAGTTACTCTTAAATCATTTAATCAAAATTAATTAGTTATTAATTACACCTTCTTTAATGACCTCTTGGGCAGGCAAAAGCATGACAACATGGCAAATCCTTATATCTTACACTCTATATTTACATACTGCACAAATTACCCATTCTATGGTATTAATCAATCCTTCGTTGGTACAATTAAAAGTCTACAATGTTCTGTATACCTAATAGTTTTTCAGAGCTTGAATGCTCTAAGCAACAAGCATTTGTGTGAGGTATACCAATGACTTTATATGGTCCATTATAAACAAACTTAAATTTAGAGATTTCATTGTCTACCTCTCTCGATATCTCATGAGCTTTTACAAGTACTAAGTCTCCGATCGCAAACTTAGCAAAACACGCTTTATCGTCATGACAACGCATGTGAGCATCGGCTTTTAGCTTCATTAGTTCTCGCAAACGATCTTTTTACACACCAATACTAATGTCAATCCGTGGATGGAATTTGATTATCTCTTCCACTAAACTTTTACTTCTGTGGCCAGTTAACAACGTGTATAGGCTGATATTGCTTATGCACACCGTCTCCTGCCTCGTCAAAACTACTATTGTTTTATCTTGTGATGTACGTGTTAAAGTTTTGCTTTCGCAATTAATCACTGCACAGTACTTTAATAGCCATTCTAACCCGATAATTACTTCCGTAGTTAGGTCTGGCACGACGACAAACTCTTGTTAAATCGTGCCCCACATATCTCGAAGTTGACAAAAATCTGTTTTGTGACCAGTTTACTGGCCTTCCCAGTAGCACCGATAATTTTCACTCCTGTTGCTGGCATAACTACGATACCAGGTCCGTCTTTCAGTAACTCAAATATTTTCCCAGATACAGCACTCAATTCTGAACCGGTGTCAATCAAGACGTTTAGTTGTAGGCCGTGCATATTAACAGATACTACTATCTGTCTGCACTTGTCCGCGACTGTTTGTTTATATTCCCGCAATAAATCCT
Source organism: Schistocerca americana (assembly GCF_021461395.2). Classification (NCBI taxonomy): domain Eukaryota; kingdom Metazoa; phylum Arthropoda; class Insecta; order Orthoptera; family Acrididae; genus Schistocerca; species Schistocerca americana. The sequence continues at coordinate 976,829,801 of NC_060130.1, read as the reverse complement.
CGTCTATAACCAGGTCATTCCAGAAAAAACCATCCGGCTTTGATCCTGAATCCAGCTTATTTGGCGGCTTTTTCAGCCTCTGTTCACATACAGTTTTAATCTCAACACGTTTGTCCTCAGGCTTAGTCTGTAGCTTCGCCTCCAATACCGAAACCTTTCCTGTAACTCATCAACTAGTGAGTGTTGCTTTGCTATCACTTCAGTAATTGTCACCTTCGTTGATTCCTCTTTGGCCTGATTGGTCACATCTGCCAACATACCTGGAGGAATGTGCGCAGTAGTATCCGCAATTACTTCCTCTGGATCTGCGCAACCCACATTTCTACCGTACGACCTTATAACGTCAGTTCTAAGCTCATACACGCTATAATCTACGTGCTTTTCTATCAATCGTGTCCGGCTATCACTAAATTTCTCGTTATCTTTCTCCTTAATACTTTCGCAATGTTTAAACTGGAGTTTTGCGTCGGATAGGTCGGCTACTTCTACCACTGTAACTTTCGGTAAAGTCTGCCGGTTAGGGGCAGAACTTTCCGTCACTACTTCAACATCCAACTGCTGCGGGACGAAACACGACGAATATTGCTCGTGCTTCACATTAACATCATCAATTTCTGGTAAAGTCTGCCGGTTAGGCCAGAACCTTCTATCACTTCACAAACACTATCTTCCTGCGGGACGAGATGCGGCAAATCCAGCCCACGCTCCCCATAAACACTTCTCCCATACAGGCCCCTATAATCTCTGCCGGCTGGTGTGGCCGAGCGGTTCTAGGCGCTTCAGTCTGGAACCGCGCGACCGCTACGGTCGCAGGTCCGAATCCTGCCTCGGGCATGGATGTGTGTGATGTCCTTAGGTTAGTTAGGTTTAAGTAGTTCTAAGTTCTTGGGGACTGATGACCTCAGATGTTAAGTCCCATAGTGTTCAGAGCCATTTGAACCTATAATCTCTTAGTTCGTCGTGTAAGCGTCCGAACTGCCTTAACAAGACCTCATCCCTCTCTGCATCCCCTTGCTCGATGACGGACGTGTTATCCGACATCTGATGTTCTCTCAACACTTGCGAGTCATTCTCAAACTCAATCCCCGGTTCCACTGTGGGTGTTACAGCTGCCACTTTATAATCGCTTTCCGGAACACTACTTAAATTTATCTCACTGACAGTGAATGTATTTTCTACTGCCGTGTCTACAGCTGATCTACGACTTGTGGGGGCACACCTTTCTCCTAACACTGGCACACTCTCCCGCAGTAGATTATTCCATACGGAATTTTCATAACGACGACACCTGGGTTTTCTCCTGTTATTGGGCCGCCAAAATTTCTCCACGCCCGGTGGACCCTCACCGGCGCGGCTAACGGTTTCCCTGTCTCGTCGCAGCTGATCCGCTCCCCGGATGCTGCTGTGGCGGCTGATCGAACCCTCTGGCATTATTAATATTTTGCGAAGCCCGTATCTCGTTAGCATGATACTGGTTTCCGACATTCCTGTTATTATTTGCATTGTACCGATTGTCATTACGGTCCGAAACATTATTGTTATTAGAATGAGATTTTCACTCTGCAGCGGAGTGTTCGCTGATATGAAACTTCCTGGCAGATTTAAACTGTGTGCCCGACCGAGACTCGAACTCGGGACCTTTGCCTTCCGATGGCAAGTGCTCTACCAACTGAGCTACCGAAGCACGACTCACGTCCGGTACTCACTGCTTTACTTCTGCCAGTACCTCGTCTCCTACCTTCCAAACTTTACAGAAGCTCTCCTGCGAACCTTGCAGAACTAGCACTCCTGAAAGAAAGGATATTGCGGAGACATGGCTTAGCCACAGCCTGGGGGATGTTTCCAGAATGAGATTTTCACTCTGCAGCGGAGTGTGCGCTGATATGAAACTTCCTGACAGATTCCGAAACATTTTGCAAAGTTTGGAATTCCATTTCCGCTCTTTGTTGCGTTTCGGCGGTCGCATCTTTCATGCTAGCCGCCTGCCCCTGAACAATGGGTTCCGCGATGCGCGTTTCCCACTGTTCGACCGATTGTATCGTATCTACATCTACATCTACATTGATACTCCGCAAGCCACCCAACGGTGTGTGGCGGAGGGCACTTTACGTGCCACTGTCATTACCTCCCTTTCCTGTTCCAGTCGCGTATGGTTCGCGGGAAGAACGACTGTCTGAAAGCCTCCGTGCGCGCTCTAATCTCTCTAATTTTACATTCGTGATCTCCTCGGGAAGTATAAGTAGGGGGAAGCAATATATTCGATACCTCATCCAGAAACGCACCCTCTCGAAACCTGGCGAGCAAGCTACACCGCGATGCAGAGCGCCTCTCTTGCAGAGTCTGCCACTTTAGTTTATTAAACATCTCCGTAACGCTATCACGGTTACCAAATAACCCAGTGACGAAACGCGCCGCTCTTCTTTGGATCTTCTCTATCTCCTCCGTCAACCCGACCTGGTACGGATCCCACACTGATGAGCAATACTCAAGTATAGGTCGAACGAGTGTTTTGTAAGCCACCTCCTTTGTTGATGGACTACATTTTCTAAGCACTCTCCCAATGAATCTCAACCTGGTGCCCGCCTTACCAACAATTAGTTTTATATGATCATTCCACTTCAAATCGTTCCGTACGCATACTCCCAGATATTTTACAGAAGTAACTGCTACCAGTGTTTGTTCCGCTATAATATAATCATACAATAAAGGATCCTTCTTTCTATGTATTCGCAATACATTACATTTGTCTATGTTAAGGGTGAGTTGCCACTCCCTGCACCAAGTGCCTATCCGCTGCAGATCTTCCTGTATTTCGCTACAATTTTCTAATGCAGCAACTTCTCTGTATACTACAGCATCATCCGCGAAAAGCCGCATGGAACTTCCGACACTATCTACTAAGTCATTTATATATATTGTGAAAAGCAATGGTCCCATAACACTCCCCTGTGGCACGCCAGAGGTTACTTTAACGTCTGTAGACGTCTCTCCATTGATAACAACATGCTGTGTTCTGTTTGCTAAAAACTCTTCAATCCAGCCACACAGCTGGTCTGATATTCCGTAGGCTCTTACTTTGTTTATCAGGCGACAGTGCGGAACTGTATCGAACGCCTTCCGGAAGTCAAGAAAAATAGCATCTACCTGGGAGCCTGTATCTAATATTTTCTGGGTCTCATGAACAAATAAGGCGAGTTGGGTCTCACACGATCGCTGTTTCCGGAATCCATGTTGATTCCTACATAGTAGATTCTGGGTTTCCAGAAATGACATGATACGCGAGCAAAAAACATGTTCTAAAATTCTACAAGAGATCGACGTAAGAGATATAGGTCTATAGTTTTGCGCATCTGCTCGACGACCCTTCTTGAAGACTGGGACTATCTGTGCTCTTTTCCAATCATTTGGAACCCTCCGTTCCTCTAGAGACTTGCGGTACACGGCTGTTAGAAGGGGGGCAAGTTCTTTCGCGTACTCTGTGTAGAATCGAATTGGTATCCCGTCAGGTCCAGTGGACTTTCCTCTATTGAGTGATTCCAGTTGCTTTTCTATTCCTTGGACACTTATTTCGATGTCAGCCATTTTTTCGTTTGTGCGAGGATTTAGAGAAGGAACTGCAGTGCGGTCTTCCTCTGTGAAACAACTTTGGAAAAAGGTGTTTAGTATTTCAGCTTTACGCGTGTCATCCTCTGTTTCAATGCCATCATCATCCCGTAGTGTCTGGATATGCTGTTTCGAGCCACTTACTGATTTAACGTAAGACCAGAACTTCCTAGGATTTTCTGCCAAGTCGGTACATAGAATTTTACTTTCGAATTCAATGAACGCTTCACGCATAGCCCTCCTTACGCTAACTTTGACATCGTTTAGCTTCTGTTTGTCTGAGAGGTTTTGGCTGCGTTTAAACTTGGAGTGGAGCTCTCTTTGCTTTCGCAGTAGTTTCCTAACTTTGCTGTTGTACCACGGTGGGTTTATCCCGTCCCTCACAGTTTTACTCGGCACGTACCTGTCTAAAACGCATTTTACGATTGCCTTGAACTTTTTCCATAAACACTCAACATTGTCAGTGTCGGAACAGAAATTTTCGTTTTGATCTGTTAGGTAGTCTGAAATCTGCCTTCTATTACTCTTGCTAAACAGATAAACCTTCCTCCCTTTTTTTTATATTCCTATTAACTTCCATATTCAGGGATGCTGCAACGGCCTTATGATCACTGATTCCCTGTTCTGTACATACAGATTCGAAAAGTTCGGGTCTGTTTGTTATCAGTAGGTCCAGTATGTTATCTCCACGAGTCGGTTCTCTGTTTAATTGCTCGAGGTAATTTTCGGATAGTGCACTCAGTATAATGTCACTCGATGCTCTGTCCCTACCACCCGTCCTAAACATCTGAGTGTCCCAGTCTATATCTGGTAAATTGAAATCTCCACCTAAGACTATAACATGCTGAGAAAATTTATGTGAAATGTATTCCAAATTTTCTCTCAGTTGTTCTGCCACTAATGCTGCTGAGTCGGGAGGTCGGTAAAAGGAGCCAATTATTAACCTAGTTCGGTTGTTTAGTGTAACCTCCACCCATAATAATTCACAGGAACTATCCACTTCTACTTCACTACAGGATAAACTACTACTAACAGCGATGAACACTCCACCACCGGTTGCATGCAATCTATCCTTTCTAAACACCGTCTGTACCTTTGTAAAAATTTCGGCAGAACTTATCTCTGGCTTAAGCCAGCTTTCTGTACCTATAACGATTTCAGCTTCGGTGCTTTCTATCAGCGCTTGAAGTTCCGGTACTTTACCAACGCAGCTTCGACAGTTGACAATTACTATACCGATTGCTGCTTGGTCCCCGCATGTCCTGACTTTGCCCCGCACCCGTTGAGGCTGTTGCCCTTTCTGTACTTGCCCAAGGCCATCTAACCTAAAAAACCGCCCAGCCCATGCCACACAACCCCTGCTACCCGTGTAGCCGCTTGTTGCGTGTAGTGGACTCCTGACCTATCCAGCGGAACCCGAAACCCCACCACCCTATGGCGCAAGTCGAGGAATCTGCAGCCCACACGGTCGCAGAACCGTCTCAGCCTCTGATTCAGACCCTCCACTCGGCTCTGTACCAAAGGTCCGCAGTCAGTCCTGTCGACTATGCTGCAGATGGTGAGCTCTGCTTTCATCCCGCTAGCGAGACTGGCAGTCTTCACCAAATCAGATAGCCGCCGGAAGCCAGAGAGGATTTCCTCCGATCCATAGCGACACACATCATTGGTGCCGACATGAGCGACCACCTGCAGATGGGTGCACCCTGTACCCTTCATGGCATCCGGAAGGACCCTTTCCACATCTGGAATGACTCCCCCCGGTATGCACACGGAGTGCACATTGGCTTTCTTCCCCTCTCTTGCTGCCATTTCCCTAAGGGTCTATCAAATTTTAGTTGTTGTTGCCTCCACTCATTTTACTAACTTTCAATATAAACGCCAAATCTCAAATCTAATTATGATTCCTCCCACTACTTATTCTCGCTGACGTCACGACCTGCTCGTAAACAGGACTTTGTTACGAGATTTGCACAATGCAAAATTCGTGTCCAGAACAACCTCAAATCCGAAGATTGTCCTGTCACCAGGTCGCCACATGTAACCTCCCCCTGACTTATCGACCTTAATGACAGTGAAAAATTAAACCGCGTGTACCTAATGGAAATTTGGGAAAAGCAATCGTCATCGAAGTTAATATGCCGGTAAAGAGGGAGGAAATGGTTACATCTAAATGAAAGGAAAAATTAAAATGAAATTGGTGGAAATTAATTTTGAAAAAGGGTAAAGTTAATAAAGAAAGTAAATGTGCGGTCGGTACGTCAACAATTAACTGGCGTTTATTAAATATTTGAGATTTGGGGAAAATTACGGTCGCCAGTTCTATGGACAACTACTATAATAACTGAAAAATAAAGGTTAATACACATATAATAGCACTAAAAGCGTGGCAACTGAAGGTTGACAAGTGTTGCGTGAAAATTGAATGTTTGTCAGAAGTAATAAATTTCGCTACACACTGACTTAGTTTAGCAAAAGAATTAATAAAACTGGAAAAATCAAAGTTAATTTAGTCACTGAAATTAATAGTGAACTTTGTTTCTGAAGTACTACGAAATTAAATAAAATAAGGTTAGTCTTGGGCTACCTCAACAATAATCTCAAAAGCTACTTGAATCTACGCAATTTAGAAATAAGAGATTTAACTTTGAACTTGAATTAAATGGTTTTTCACAATTAACAATAGTAAAATTTAGTACGTACCAAGCTGAGCTGCAGTCACAGGTAAGCTAAAATACGGTAATAAAACTCGCACTCTTAATTTGTGCTTGTGTAATCTAAATATTCTAGCCAGCTATGAAAACTCAACTGAACTTTCAAATAAAGCAGTGAATTGGAAATACATTACTTTAATGCTGTCGATTGACTTTCAACAACACTCGGGTTCATTTCGGAAAAGGAAGGGACCCTGCTTGGTAATGAAATTGGGACAATGAGCAACAAAGGTTAATGCTAAGTTGCTGTATTTTAGTGATGCAAATGGAACGGTTTGAAAAGCTGAGGTCTGCCATACATTTCTAAAACTTTACGTGCCTTCAGTCTTCCTTGTTGGTTGATTGAAGGTTTGAAGTCGTCGATCTAGGAGCTGGCGACAATCACTTATTGTCGGCCGTCGCTGTTGCAGAAGCTGGATGTTGGCGCGCAATCTTCTCGACGCGATCACCAGGCGAAACGGGCTCTTGATGTGTACCAGCTAATATTTCCCGCCAGCGACACCGTGCCAGAAACTATCATAGCAAGACGAGCGCAATTACATGCTGCCAAACCAAAGCGCGGCAACTCGTGGGAGCGTCACTCAACACATCTGTTCCACCGCCCTACTCCAGCCAGACTCTCCTCTTGCCGCGCTCCACGCGGCAGTGTTAAGACTACCCAAGATCCTAAACACTTTGGTTCCCCACACGACCTATCGATGTAATTGTTCGATAGCATAGTTTTCCCAAGGCAAGATCCTGCGTAAAAATACATATACAAAAAAACTGTAAAACAATTAAAATATATAAAGATACACAAATTTCGTATCTTCAGGTAAGAAAATAGGGAAAAAATTTATAGTACAATAGATGGAAATAGGGGATATACATTTCCTGCGTTACAAAGCACATTTCGGTACTGATTTAAAAAGACATAGGGAATCCATAAATCAAGATCAGTTACTAGTTTTGGGTTTTAGTTTTTCCGAAATAATACTGAGCCTTGTTGGCAAATGAGACACTATGATCGAGGGAACTGGCGAAAGGGACATTGATTTCAAAATCACTAAGTTGTTGCCTACTTGTATTTTCTATCTCCCGTCACTTTTATTTGATTTATTTTGAGTTTCACATATTGCAACGGGTTCCGAGCGTGTTCTTGTGATCTTCAGCCGTTTATACACACAAAAAAGTTACTTAAAATACAACGTCGTAACCTAAATTAATAGAATTCTTTGTTTATAGTTCATCCACTGTTGTGGCTGTTGGGGTATTTTGGGGGAAGGGGGTAGTGGTTGGCCCGAAACTGATGTCTAGTGATGACTTCTGCCGGTATGGACCTGTGTATCTTTGTTTATTATCATTGACAGCACAGCCTGTGTGGGATGCAGATAGCTGCGCATCAGTTCTTATGGCGTGAAAATCTCGTGGTAAACATTTTTATGTTATAGGTGTTCACTTATGATTTATCCGTCCCAAGGATTCGCTTGCATCATTGATACGCTTGATGAGCGGTCGTGAGACATGACACTACTGCACTATTTATTGGCAGTGTTTTCCGATGTAATTAACTGCACATTTTTTTTTTTCTTATGGACATGTAAACACTATACACTTAATAGAATATGGCGGCCTTGAGCGTGTGAATGACTACCGACGATCGCGCTGTACATCGGTATTCGCCATACTGACAGTCTGGTACTCGTTTCTTTCACATTGTCACGTATTAAATCCACTGCACTGTAACAGGCTTGAATTCGATTATTTCACTAAGAATATTATTTTCATACTTTGTGTTATAAATGGCAAATTCCATTTCTTTCATGATATCCATTCTTTTCTTTTTTCCGATGTTTGTTAGTATCGTGAATATCGCTGTAAAATGCGATGTCGATAGCCATTCACATGCTGCAAGGCCGCCATATTTTGTTAAGTGTATCGTGTTTACATGCATGTAAAATGGAAAATTGTTCAGTAAATTACGTCGAGAAACAGTGCCAAAATAAATGGTGTAATGTCTCACAACAGCTCCACCAGTGTACCAATGATACAAACGAAGCTTTGAAACCCAAAAAATTTTAACTGAACTACTGTCAAATAAGAAAGTGTACCATACGATTTTCGCACCGTAAAAACTGATGCAAAAGTATCTACAGCCCGCACAGTTTACGGTGTCAGTTATAATAAACAATGAGGCACAGCTACACACCATCAGAGGACATCACGGGACATCATTTACTAGCCATCACTGCCCTCCCTCTCCCTCCATGTATCCCGGCAGCCACACCAGCGGTGAACAATAAACAAAAAGTCGTATATTAATTTTGATTAAAATTTTTCACTTTTATGGAACCATTTTCTGCATCTACGAACACCTTACGATTAGTAGAACATGCTCAAAACTCGTTGCCACGATCGAAATTCAACACAAATAAAAGTGACTCGTTACAGAAAATAAAAATAAGTATTTATTCCACACAGGCGCGGTTTCCAAACGTATCCTGTATGACCTTAAGTAATCATTATTTAATTGTTCGTCATAGTATCATATCGATACTATACAATGTTTTTATTTCTGTTAGTGATGTAAATCTAGAATGCGTTCTTTTTGTAGAAAACTGTAAGTTTAAACATTATCAAATGCTTAAATTTAGACAGAGTGTCGTAAATGATTCTCGTTAATCGGTAATTGCCGATAAACCCACGCTTGCAGATGAGCTCGGTAATCCTTTAACATCACTGCACGAAACCAAATATTCGAACTTTTCGACGATGCCGAAACGTACTGCTGATAAAAAATGAAATTATTGAGGAGTCTCATGATTATACAATGTGTACTTTTTTTATTCTGATTTATCATCACGTATACCGCAAAAGACTGAATAGCAGCGACCATTTTGCACAGAATGTCTCCCTAAAACATATTTGCGATGGGTAATACAGGATAGTGATTAACTCCTTCTGCTCGTGAGTTGAGACGAGCCGGATAATCCGTATTTATTGTTTGAAGAGCTATCTATATTTGATTGCGGTTCGTTTATGATCTTGCTCGCAATACCATTTCGTGTGTATGGCCTTCGTGTGTATTTAAGTTCACCGTTAGCTGCAGGGCGCAGGTGCATTATTGCCTCTCAGCATATAGTTACTGTTCTGTGGACGTGCAGTATATTACGAGTAGGGAAACAGACTCAATAGTACTGACTTACATTTACCATTTACACATGATCGTACTTCGATATCTTTCATCTACTGCTGCTGGACTTGTATGCACTCGATTCATGAGTTACCGAATATTACAGCTACTGTCACAAGGGGAAGCTACATTTGATGACAGTACACAGACAGTAAACTGAACAAATCTTCAAAATTAGTGGTAATTTTTCTTTAAGCTTCAGATCTATACATTCTAAACAATAACCACTGCTGCTTCATTCTACAAAACAGTAAATCAAAGAAAGATAGTAGGTTTTACGAAAGCCGGAACTTTCTTAAAATATTGAGTAAACCTAAGGAATGTTGACAACATGACAGAATGTCAACAGTTAGACTGCTCAGCAAAATCATTCCTGAAAATTGCTAAAACCTGAATTTGAATTTCCTGAGAATTTTTTAGCTGAAGATCACTGCTACCAACGGAGCTACTTGTACACCAGTTAGCTGAAGATAGTACACTGCAGAGCGTGTAGATGGTCCTTGAGATTACAACTCACTGTAGGTTTTTAATTCTCCAACCAAAATTTTGAACCTTCCCACTCGAAACCGTCAAATGATTCTGACGGAACACTAATAATGTTCAATCCATATAGGGTGTTATTTGATCTGATTATATTTATTTCTTTCTCCAGGAAACACCTCACAGTGATGTAGGATATACTACATCGTACAATAAAAATAAATAGCTCTAAATACGCGTACACAGAGACTTCTAAAATGCTTTTATGATAATAGGACTGGTGGTCGGCCGTGTCCATGATGAAGAAACCGTCTAGGCATTTCTGTACTCAACTCACGATGGTCGGACAGAGCAATCTGCCGCCTCTCTAAAATTTATTCTACATCTACATGGCCACTCCGCAAATCACACTTGGGTGCCTGCAGAGGGTCATAGAACCACCTTCACACTAATACTCTATTACTCTACTGTCAAATAGCACGCGGAAAAAACGAACACTTATATTTTAACCTACGAGCTCTGATATCATTTAATGTAGGTCGGCGGCAACAAAATATTTTGGGATTCGGAGGAGGAAGCTGGTGATTCAAATATCGTGAGAAGATTCCTCCCCAACGATAAACGCCTTCCTTTTAATGATTTCCACCCCAAATTTGGTATCGTATCCGTCTTCCCTAGTTCTCAATAATATAGGACGTGACGTTCTTCTTTGAACTTTCTAGATGTACTCCGGTAGTCTTATCTGCTAAGGATCGCACTCCAGAGAGGACGGAAATCGGAGTGTAAGCATTCTCTTTAGTAGACCTGTTGCATCTTGCACGTGTTCTGCTATAAAACGAAGTCTTTGGTTTGCCTTCCCCACAACATTTTCTGTGTCTTCGTTCCAATTTAAGTTGTTTGTAGATGTAATTACTAGGGATTTTGTTGAATTTATGGCCTTTAGATATGACTGATTTATCCGGTAACAGAGATTTAACGAGTTCCTTCTAGCACTCATGTGGATGACCTCACGATTTTCATTATCTGTGGTCAGTTTTCAGTTTTCGCAGCATACAGAAATTCAGTGTCTTTATGACTGCACTGTCTCATTCGGTTGGTCCCTATTGCACAGTGTTCTTTGATTTACACATGATTTGCTCCAGGTGCTATATCTCGCCCATCCCAACCGGCCTACTGGACTGCGATATAACTGACCGTGGTCGCATATGCCTAATGAAATTTTACAGCTAGTAAGGCCATCGGTTCAAATGGTTCAAATGGCTCTGAGCACTATGGGACTCAACATCTTAGGTCATAAGTCCCCTAGAACTTAGAACTACTTAAACCTAACTAACCTAAGGACATCACACACACCCATGCCCGAGGCAGGATTCGAACCTGCGACCGTAGCAGTCCCGCGGTTCCGGACTGCAGCGCCAGAACCGCTAGACCACCGCGGCCGGCTAGGCCATCGGTACCGAAGGTAAATAACGCCGGTTGGTTGGAGGAAAGTGTACAACAAACTCTTCTGAAGGAAGAATCTATTCTAAACTCAAGCTAAATACTGATGATAATTCTGAAAAGGGTGCAGCATAGTGCAATCGCCCACAAAAACCATTGATAACACAAAAAAACACTGATTAGTAGAAAAAGGGATAATAAAACGGTCGCGAGATTGCTAGGGCATTAAATGTCCAGAATCTTGAGAAAGGTAATGGGAAAGAAATTTAAGCAAATAATCACTGGCGTGGCAAAAGAAGGTTATCACGCTTTTCCACAGCACAACAGTTCACGAGAAAATAAATGAATGAGAAAGCACTGAGTTTGCAGTTACTTATTCTGCAATTCTAAATTTTGAAAGTAGCGTTAAATGAAATAACTGGTTCAATAAATTTAAACTTTATTATGTAAAAAAATAACTTTCAGTAACCTCAGTGTAACGTAATGTAAAATTTAGAAAAAGGCTAGCAACTTACTCTTGCTTATTGAAAGATTAAAATGAATTTACTTTAACCAATTAACAATTGAATTTGCTTTTAAAATAACGGCAACAAAACAGATACCAAGCCAGCAGAAGTCGCTCGCTAAACTAAATACAGAATAAATTAAATTGCACACTCGTCATTGGTGCTGTATCTTTAATTACTAGTTTTGCCAGTGATATTTTACCTACATTTAAGTAGCCTCTGTCATGCAATACAAGAATGAACAGTTACTGATGCAGAAAATTTAGACTAAAACTGGTCATTAGCAAACACACAAAACTGGATGTAAATAGTTAATAAATTTTCATATTCTTACGACACTCGGTGACTGCATGGAAAGGAAAAGGGACTCAGCTCGGTAATAATGTCTGAGGACAATGACAACACAGGTGCCCTCCAAGTTTTAAATAGTGTGGGTTATTGTTCAGGTCAGCCGTACTTTGTGAAATAAAAATTGCTGGATAATGTCTACGTAAGTTCATAATTTTTCACTTAACAGTATTACGATGTTGTAGCTGTGCGGACGACGCAGAATGTAGCCGACGAGAATGCTGAACTGCCGTTGTTTCTGCTGCTGCTATTCAATGAGAACTCCTAGGTTTTTCCGGAGCCCCGGATAACTATGGGACAGGCAATACCTGGAACTGCAGCTTCCACCGCCTGTTCACTCCTACAGTGCGCTCAATATTCATGGGTTAACGAATGGGGTGCGTCTACATTGGCGCGAGCATAGCTGCACACCGCGTCTGCCGGAGGGCCCAACAAACACTTCCGCGCTCTTTCATGACTCCAGCTGCTCTCCCTCCTCTCTGCTCGCAACGCGACAGAGACTCTCCATACGCAAATATAAACAACGGCACAGCTACTACAATGTCATAGTTGGTAGCCATACATCTAAATAAACTTATCTTGGCTATTACCCAGCAATTTACAATATTTTCATTATAATTACAATCAGTTATATATAGTCAGAAACGAATACACTATTACATCTATTAAGTATTAAATATACCTGTAGTTTCTAAAATAATGCTTATAGCTTTAGAATCATAACTACAGGACAAGTTATCAACGGATATTAAATGGCGAAAATTTTGGAAGATGTAGAAGGTATTTTATCTGCATTTTCCGTGTTACAGTACCTCGCAATTCATTCATCACGGGAGGTAGAAACAACACCTCATGGGTACTACTGCAGCACTACCACGCAGCTATGCCCTTGCACTAACTCCAGTCTGTTAGGAAAACTGACTGTAGGCCCGTAAACATGTAACTAAGCCTCATGCACGTCTACCTTCAGTCCTGAAACCCGAGTCAGCATGCGCCCTGATGAAAGAGATATTGAGCCCAAGACATTGACAAAACTTTACTGTCAAGTACTCTCGACTTAGGGACCTGTTTTCTTTTGAAGTGTTGTATTGTGAGCATGTATTGTAATATGGAAGTCTAGTAGTTGTCCTCCTGTATAATTAACCACTACCCCAGGTCATCTACGTAACGTTGACTCGTTTGGTATGCATTACTTATGAAGAATGTATTAGCTGTCTTTTTAAACGGATAAACTCTGAAGAGCCTAAGAAACTGCTACATCTGCCTAATATCGTGTAGGGACCCCACGAGCACCCAGAAGTGCCGCAACACGACGTGGCTTATATTCGACTGATGTCTGAAGTAGTGCTGGAGGGGATTGACACCATGAATCCTGCAGGGCTGTCCATCAATCCGTTAGAGTACGAGGGGGTGTAGATCTCTTCAGAACAGCACATTGCAATGCATTCGAGATACGCTCAATAATGTTCATGTATGGGTAGTTTGGTGGACAGCGGTAGTGTTTAAACTTAGAAGAATGTTCCTGGAGCCACTCGGTACAAATTCTGGACTTGTGGGGTGTCGCATTGTCCTGATGGAATTGCTCAAGTCCGTCGGAATACACAATGAACATGGATAGATGCAGATCATCTGAGAGGATAGCAACGTGTCACCTGTCAGAGTAGTACCTAGAAATATCAGGGACTCATATCACTCCAACTGCACACGCCCCACACCATTACAGAGCCTCCACCACCTTGAAAAGTCCCGTGCTGACATGCAGGATCCATGGATTTATGAGGTTGTCTCCATAAACGTACACGTTTATCCACTCGACACAGTTTTGAACGAAACTCGTCCGACCAGGCAACATGTTTCCAACCATCAACAGTCCAATGTCGGTGTTGACGGGCCCAGGTGAGGCGTAAAGCTTCGTGTCGTGCAGTCATTAAGGGTACACGAATGGACCTTCGGCTCCAAAAGCCAATATCGTTGATGTTTCGTTGAATGGTTCGCACGTTGACACTTGTTCATGGCCCAACACTGAAATCTGCTGCAGAAAGGTTGCTCTAAAGTCACACTGAACGATTGTCTTCTGTCGTTGTTGGCCTTGTTCTTGCAGGTTCTTTTTCGGCAGCAGAGATGTCGGAGATCTGATGTTTTACCGGGTTCTTGATATTCACGATAGACACAAGAAATGGTCCTACGGGAAAATCAGCACTTCAATCCCTACCTCGGAGACGCTGTGTCCCAACTCATGTGCGCCGACTTAACAACACGTTCAAACTCACTTAATTCTTGATAACCTGCCATTGTACCAGCAGTAACAGATCTAGCAACTTCGCCAGACATTTGTTGTCTTATACAGGCGTTGCCGACGGCAGCGCCGTATTCTGCCTGTTTACGTATCCCTGTATTGGAATACGCGTGACTATACCAGCTTCTTTGACGCTTCAGTGGATTTTAGTAATATTTTCCTCTCCCTCGTCAGTATCAAATCATTTTTATTCCCTAGTATAAAATGGTGGTTTGGTTTCTTTTTTCTTGGTTACTGTTAAGTCCAAACTGACCTTTGTTCAAGACAATGCGTTGTTGTTGTGGTCTTCAGTCCAGAGACAGATTTGATTCAGTTCTCCGTGCTATTATGTCCTGTTCAAGCTTCTTCATCACGGAGCAACTACAGCAACCTACATCCTTCTCAATCTGCTTAGTGTATTGATCTCTTGGTCTCTCTATCGGACGACTCCCCCGTCGGAGGTTCGAGTCCTCCCTCGGGCATGGGTGTGCGAGTTGTCCTTAGCGTAAGTTAGTTTAAGTTACATTACATAAAGTGCAAGCCTAGGGACCGATGACCTCTGCAATTTGGTCCAATAGTCCTTACCACAAATTTCTAAATTTTCTTGCTCTCTGTGTACGATTTTTACCTACCACGCTTCCCGACAATATTAAACTGGGGATCCCTTTTGACTCAGAACGTATCCTGCCAACGGATCCCTTTTTCTAGGTAAGTTGAGCCACAAATTCCTCTTCTCCCCAATTCTATTCAGTACCTCCTCATTAGTTACGTGGTCTACTCATCACACCTTCAGCATTCATCTGTAGCAACACATATATGAGGCATATATTCTCCCTTAGTCTAAATTACTTAATGTCCATGTTTCACTTTCGTACACTGCTACACTCCATACGAATACAGTCAGAAAGGACTTCCTCACACTTAAATCTATACTCGATATTAGCTAATTTGTCTTCTTCTGAAAAGTTTTTCTTGCCATAAACACTCTACATTTTATATCCTCTCTACTTCGACCATCATCACTTATTTTACTCTCTAAGTAGCAAAACTCACCTACTACATTAAGTGTAGCCCGCCCGGCTAGCGGAGCGGTCTAGCACACTGCTTCCCAAGCAGGAAGGCATGCCGGTCCCCAGCACGAATCCGTCCGGCGGATTAGTGTCGAGATCGGCGTGCCGGCCGGCCTGTGGATGGTTTTTAAGGCGGTTTTCCATCTACCTCGGCGAATGCGGGCTGGTTCCCCTTATTCAGCTTCATTTACACTGTGTCGGTGATTGATGCGCAAATACTGTCTCCACGTACGCGTACACCATCATTACTCTACTACGCAGACATTTGGGGCTGCACTAGTCTGGCATGAGACGATCCCGATTGAGGGGGAGGGGGGGATGCGGGGGAGGAGGTCCGCTGGGTACCGAACCGCACAATAACCCTCGGTTCGGTGTGGGGCTGCGGTGATGTGGGTAGACTGCTGTGGTCTGTTGTGGGGTTGTGAACCACTGAGGGCTCCGGCGGGATGAAGCCTCTCCGTCGTTTCTAAGTCCCCGGTTTAATATACACAATACACATTAAGTGTCTCATTTTCTAATCTAATTCCCTCAGCATCACCTGATTTTATTCGACTCATTCCTTTATCCTCGTTTTTCTTTTGTTGATGTTCATCTCGTATCCTCCTTTCAAGACACTGTCCATTCCGCTTAACTGTTCTTCCTGGTCCTTCGCTGTCTCTGAAAGAATTATAATGTCGTCGGCAAACGCCAAAGTTTTTATTTCTTCTCCACTGATTTTAATTCCCACTCCTAATTTTTGTTTTGTTTTCTTTAATGCTTGCTCAATATAAGGACTGAATAACAGCAAGGATAGGCTACAAACCTATCTCACTCCCTTCTCGAGCACTGCTTCAATTACGTGCCCCTCGACTCTTGTAACTGCCATCTGGTTTCTGTACAAACTGTAAATAGCCTTTCGTTCCCTGTATTTGACCCCTGCCACCATCAGAGTTTGAAAGAGAATAGTCCAGTCAACATTTTCAAAAGCTTTCTCTGAGTCTACAAATGGAAGAAACATAGGTTTGCCGGTCCCTAATCTGTCTTCTAAGATAAGTTGTAAGGTCGGTATTGCCTTGCGAATTCCAACATTTCTACGGAATCCAAACTCATCTTCCCCGAGTTCGGCTTCTACCAGTGTTTCCATTCGTCTCTAAAAAAATTGTGTTAGCATTTTACAGCCGTGACTTATTAAACTGATAGATCGGTAATTTTCACACCTGTCAACACCTACTTTCTTTGGGATTGGAATTATTATATTCTTCTTGAGGTCTGAGGGAATTTCACCTGTGTCATACATCTTGCTCGCCGGATGGTAGAGTTTTTTCAGGAATGGCTCTTCTAAGCCTGTCAGTACTTCAGATGGAATATTGTGTACTCCCAGGACCTTGATTCGACTTAGGTCTTTTAGTGCTTTATCAAATTTTTCACGCAGTATCATATCTCCCATTTCAATTTCATCTAAGTCCTTTCTCATTTCCATAATATTGCCCTCAAGTACATCGCCCTTTAATAGACGCTCTATATACTCCTTCCACTTTCCTGCCTTCCCTTCTTTGTTTAAGGTTGGTCTGGTATTCCTACAGGTGGTTCTTTTTTCTCCAAAGGTCTCTTTAATTTTCCTGTAGGCAGTATCTATCGTACCCCCAGGGATATACGCCTCTAAATCCTTACATTTCTCCTCTAGCCACTCCTCCTTAGCCATTTTGCACTTTCTGTCGATTTCATTTTTGAGACGTTGGTATTCCTATTCGTCTGCCTCACATACAGCATTTTTATATTTTATCCTTTCATAAATTAAATTCAATATCTTTTGTGCTACTCAAGGATTTCAACTAGCCCTCGTCTTTTTACCTACTTCGTCCTCTGCCGCCTTCACTACTTCATCTCTCTAAGCTACCCATTCTTCTTTCGCTGTATTTATTTCCTCTGTTCATGTCAATCGTTCCCTAATGCTCTCTCTGAGACTCCGTACAACCTCTGCTTCTTTTAGTTTATTCAGGTCCCATCCCACTAAATTCCTAATTTTTTCAAGTTTCTTCAGTTTTAATCTGCAGTTCATAACCAATAAATTATGGTCAGAGTCCACATTTGCACCTGGAAATATCTTACAATTTAAAACCTGGTTCCTAAATATCTTACGCCTATATATTCAATCTGAAACCTTCCGATGTCTCCAGGTCTCTTCCATGTATACAGCTTTCATTTATGATTCTTTAACCAAGTGTTAACGGTGATTAAGTATTGCACTGTGCAAAATTCTACCAGGCGGTTTCCTCTTTCATTCTTTACTATTACTTTACTTTCTCTTCCTTTCCCTACTATCGAATTCAAGGCCCCCTCCCCATGACTATTGAATTTTCCTGTGCCTTAACTATCTGAATAATTTCCTTTGCCGCGTAATACATTTCTTCAGTATCTTCATCATCTGCGGAGTTACTTGGCATATAAACTTGTGCTACTGTGTTACACGTGGGCTTCGTGTCTATCTTGACTATAATAATGCGATCACTATGCTGTTTATAGTAGCTTACCTGCGCTTCTATTTGTTTAGTTATTATTAAACCTACCCCTGTATTATCCTTATTTGATTTTGTATCTATAATCCTGTATTCACCTGACCAAAGTCTTATTCCTCCTGCCACGAACTTCACTAATCCCACTACATCTAACTTTAACTATGCATTTCTCTTTTTAAATTCTCCAACCGACCTGCCCGGTTAAGGAATCTGACGATCGACCGTCCGATTTGTAGAATGGCAGTTTTCTTTCTGCTGACAATGTATAGTTTTAGAAATATTAATGAAATATTCTTCTGCGATGTAACTACCTGGGGACATAATTATTATATGTGTGCGTGCTATGGGGCAACGAACATGTAGGAAGAAGACAGTTAAAAAGAAGAACTTTTCTCAGATGTCTTTTTAATAATCTTGCTGGCTGCCCCTTGTCAACATCAGTAAGGCCTCCAAAACACAGAAGGAAGTAACTAGAGGCCAAATATCTGAGTTTAAACAGTAAATGATTCATTAGTGGAACGGAATCATTTCAGAAAGATAAAGGAAAATTACTGCATTAGAATTTGTGTGATAATTATACTAGTTTCTTATTACATAATTCAATGTAACTATGGTGCTTATAGTCTGATTTGAACCTGCTGTTTTAGATTAAGGATTAATGTAATTGGCTGTCGCTTGGCAACCCAGTGAAGTCTCCAATAGGCAGAAGAATATTGATAGAGGCAAAATATCTGAAATCTAATAGTAACTGGTTTATTGGTGGACAGCATCATTTCTGAAAAAAAAGGAAAATAATTACATTGAAATTTGTGTGACAAACACATTTGCTTCTTATTACATAATACAGGGTATGGGGCTTATAGGCTCACTCGAACCTGCTGTTTTGTAATGAGGGATTAATCTAACTTTAGACGGGCTACAGGGGTAACCAGTCCGGAAATGGCTGTTAAGCTATCAGGATTTTATACTCGGGTGACGCTTTATTCCGTGCTGGTAAAACACGTTTCCTGCGCTATTCCGAGAACAGTAATAAAGCGGCTGTTAACTAGAGTTCTTACAACTAGCCAACAGTGTATTTTTCGGTCAACATTGTCAAAAGCCGTGGAGAAGTGTAAGTATGTTCCTATGACACTATCATTTTTATCGAGAGCTTCTAGCATCAGTTTTCTGAATTCTGTAGTGACCGATATTGTACTTCTTCCACTTACAGATAATTTTAGAACTGGGACAACCACTCCTGAAATGGTTATACATACAGTGCTCTAGAGAGGCCAAAATAACCAATGATTATTCAAGTGGGCCAGAAGCTGTTTCCGTAATTGTAGGGGAAATACTTAGCATGAATTGCAAATGTGGCGTAGCATCATTAGCCGACGACTTCCTGTGCTGGAACTGCAAACGTCTGAAAGCAAGGGAAAAATACAGCCGTCAATTTCCCGATGGCATACATCTCTGCTGTATGGCATAATGAGAATGGTACTATCCGACCCGACGCGCGTGAACCAATGAAGTAGTTATTACGACGGGAAATTCTCAATCAGTATTCAATCAGTATTCACTGGCAAACTCTTTGACAGATTCCCTGCCTGCATTGAAGCGTTTCCCACCCCACAATTCTCTCAACACCTCATTCTGCCTATGACTAGACTAGTATTCATTAATGAAAGCTATCTTAAATTCCGCTGATGTGCTACACTTCAGCATGACATCAGCTGACCAACGCATGGCATCACCTGCCATATGACTTCTAATAAATGAAATGTTCTGGCGTTCAGACCAAACTGATGGAAATAGATCTTCAAAAGCGTTCCAGAAATCCATTGTATGGATATATTTGTCTGGATCGAACCGTAGGAACTGCCGACACCCGATAAAAGCGGCGTATGCAGCTACAACTTGTTGTACACTATCATTACGAGAAGCTACTGAAACTACTTTACTCTCAATTTTAGCAATGTTAGTGTTAGTAGTTTCTACTTTCTTTTGAACATTACCTACTCTTTCCCCAACATGGGTAGTGTCAGGCTTAATTGCTTCTACCTCTTCTTGACATATGTTCACTTTCACATTAGCATCTTTAAATCTATCTGAGCACATTTCAGATTCCGCCTCTCTCTTTTCTGTTAACTTTTGCTCCAGTTTCGCACCTTCCTTTTGGAAGTCTTGGCGAACCTCGGCAACTTCGGACTTTACCGTTTTGTGCAACTCAGATAATTGCCGAGCAACCTTTTCCTTAATGTAAGCATGGTTGGAATCAATCTCATAATTTAAACTGTCCAGCTCTGCTTTGAGCTCAGCTTTTAAATCCTCTTTCAACTTATTGCAGCCAGCCTTGACGGTATTGTCCATTACTTCAAACCGTTTATTAAAATTAGTTTGGCTGGCCACAATTCTGTTATTTAAATCCCCTTTCAACTTACAGCGACCAGCCTGGAAGGTATTGTGCATTACCTGAAACCGTTTATTAAAATTAATTTGGCTGGCCACAATTCTGTTATTTACCTCAGTTATATCTGATTTTAATTCAGCTTTCATCTCAGCATTACTGGCTGATATTGCCTGCAATATTGCATTTAAATCACATAGTATCTTTGGGTTGCTCATTAGCTGCTTTCTTATCACACTCAGGTGACGTTAAACTAGACTCAACACCAGAATCATCAAAACTAAATGAAATATCTGATTGATCTGTTATACCCAACTTCTCCTTTTTAAACATTACCACCTCTGATGACTGTTTCATTTTTAAATCATCAGACAAACTAGTATCCAGTAAATTAACAATATCTGATTTCTGCTTTATTACAGGGGTTTATATTATTGAATCATTGCCTCTTTACCCATTATTGTCAGTAGACAATGGTTTGGATTTCACTTTAACATCACTATTTCCAAGCAGATTTACATTTGAACCGTTGTCTGGATTTTCACTTTCTTCATCAGACATTATAATTTAATTTTAACCTCAGATTCTATTGTTGGTTCCATCACCGACAGTCTATAAGCGAAGGTTAGTAAAAATTTTAACAGCTTTTTAATTAACTTAGTTCCTTCTGCACGACGTATAGCGATGCCGGCGCGGCGTACCAGGATTACTGATGTTGCGCGGTGCGTTGAACTGCAGACGGCCCCTCGACAGCTGCTTCTTGTGTTTGTAAGGCCTGCAACAGCAGGCGCGGCTCCTGCCGCACGGACGGACCACTGCTTTGGGGCGAGACTGGCTTCTTGCGATGCAGGCGGCAAAGCTAGATTCAGCGCCAGCTTCGTCAATCCAGATGCGTTGTAATCGAAAGCGTCGTTAATCCAACTGCGTCGTCAATGTGCACACGTAACACTGTTTATCACTATTCTATTGTTCAGTTGGATGTCGCATTTCACTCCCGAATCCGAATAATAAAAATCACTTTCACTAAGTTTCACAGTGATATTCCCCGGCGATTAGCACCTTATGTGGGGCGGATGGTGGAAAATTTTGTTTATTGTTGCCGTTCTCAACACAGGGTCTCTAACTACAATGTTGGCAACCAGAAACTGATTAGCAAAAACGTGATGCCTGTAATTAGAGTCCATGTGCCCACTCTGATGGAGAAATAAAGTCACTGATCATTGAAGTTCATTACAATGAGGATTTAGGATAGTGTCTGGGATTCATAGAAAATTCTGTTTGCTGTAACAATTGGTCTAAGGCGCTGCAGTCATGGACTGTGCGGCTGGTCCCGGCGGAGGTTCGAGTCCTCCCTCGGGCATGGTTCAAATGGCTCTGAGCACTATGGGATTTAACTTCTAAGGTCATCAGTCCCCTAGAACTTAGAACTAGTTAAACCTAGCTGCAGTCACGGACTGTGCGGCTGGTCCCGGCGGAGGTTCGAGTCCTCCCTCGGGCATGGTTCAAATGGCTCTGAGCACTATGGGATTTAACTTCTAAGGTCATCAGTCCCCTAGAACTTAGAACTAGTTAAACCTAGCTAACCTAAGGACATCACACACATCCATGCCCGAGGCAGGATTCGAGCCTGCGACCGTAGCGTCGCGCGGTTCCAGACTGTAGCGCCTAGAACCGCTCGGTCACAACAGCCGGCCCTCGGGCATGGGTATGTGTGTTTGTCCTTAGGATAATTTAGATTGAGTAGTGTGTGAGCTTAGGGATTGATAACCTTAGCAGTTAAGTCCCATAAGATTTCACACACACACATTTTTTTGTTATAACAATTTTCAGTATATTGTGAAAACGATACAGCGTGAAGTTTCAGACAAACGCTTATCCAAGCAATGCTGCTTTCAGCTATTGTACTATCAGAGCTGTTCAGAGTCTATTGTGCGGATCCTATTGTCCCTGGATAATGAAACAGTTCAATAATCGTTATCGATGTAAATGTTCCAAGTGAATGCTCGCCAAAATTTGATGTTAATACCCATCAAATGCCACGCTAGTAATGGAAGAAGGTGTGTCCTGGGGCGACACGTGAAAATACGATATACACAAAATAAGGATAAATCACTGAAGTCGTTCCTCAATTAACAAAAAAAAATAAAAAAAATGGTTCAAATGGCTCTGAGCACTATGGGACTTACCATCTACGGTCATCAGTCCCCTAGAACTTAGAACTACTTAAACCTAACTAACCTAAGGACAGCACACAACACCCAGCCATCACGAGGCAGAGAAAATCCCTCACCCCGCCGGGAATCGAACCCGGGAACCCGGGCGTGGGAAGCGAGAACGCTACCGCACGACCACGAGATGCGGGCCAATTAACACTTTACCACGATGCGAACTCATTGTTACGTGCATACCGAGTTACATAATACGGCATCCAAGGCTGTTCGTTGCAACTGCGCAGACACGACGCGGCTTCCGACACGGAGTGCGCACTGCTACTAATCTAGAAGAGAACTGTGGCCTGACTCTAGCTCGCAGCGTTCTCATTTATATAGACGCAGTGCGGACCGCCGAAGGGGAAGCCGACAAAATTTGCCTTCCTTACAAGCCGCTATGGCTAGCAGAACACTACTTCAAGTTACTAAATAATTAATTGCTTCATTCGCTAAGCCCAATGAAGCTCTCAATTTAATTTTGCTATCAGCACACAGGTAAGTATCTGTAATAAAATTCTGATGTGGCTAGGTTAAATACTTTCGGCGACAGAATAGTTTTAGTTGCACTGCACGCAATAGATGAGCTCTAAACTTGCCCTTTGGAGAAACACTACATCTATAGTTTTATAGCTACCTTATGGAAACTTCTCACATCTTTGTTATTATAGCGTATCTCCATTCTACCTAAATCTAGACATCCTAGCTTTATCTAATCACTTACTTCTTGCTTCCGTACTTTTAGGATACAAAAACAGAAAACCATAAATTTCAACCAAAATATTACTTTGTGAGATTCAGCATGCTGTTTCCATTAAATTAAAATGAAAAAGGAATCCGAATATATATTTTGAAGTTTCTAGCTCCTTCCTGTTGCACCGATGATTTTTACGTAAAACGTCCAAATTTCGAAAACTGTTAAAGATACTGAACTGAAACTTAATACATTATTATTTTATCATCATTCCTGACGTTCTGTTAACTTTTCAAATTATTTACTCTACTTTTAAGGGATTGCGCAACATTCGTGACGTCATAGCTAGTTAGAACGGACTAGGCTGGCACGCAATGGAAAGCATATGAATTCTATACGGCGTGAGAAGGCTACTTCCCTACAATATGTAAGAGAAATCTTAATATGTAAATACAAAGGATAAATTATGAAACAAGCCTTTACATAAACAATATTTAAGATTTATTCAGTATATGCAACCATTTACTAGAAGCAGTTTGTTTTATTTTAAGCAATTTGTTTATTTTTCTTTCAAGGCAATATGGGTAGCTACTTTTCTTATTTTTATCATCTTCAATGTAGTATTGAAGAATTTGCTTTCAGTTAGTGTGCGTAAAAACAAGTAGTAAGAAGTACTACTTTCACCAGGTACAAGTTTCTGGCTGCATTAATCGTTATGCACTGTAACAAAACGACACAACGCTATTTACAACAAGCATAAACTTTCTCACTGCCTATTCATTATTTCAGTCAGACCATTCCAACATCTTTGTTTACTAACTTTGTTTACCACATGGCTGACCACTGAGATTTCTGGCAGTCCATTAGAAACACCCTTTCCTGCTTTATTCACTTAGGAAGAACTTATGATGCCCATTTTACACATTGGCAGCCTATTTTATTAAGCTACCACTCATTTTCAGTGCAGCCTTCTAATATGTTGTCCCCCCCCCCCCCCTTCGCGCTTTTTTTTTTTTTTTCGTCGTTAAGACTCTGAAACTTGGAAACATATAACTTATGTTAGCAAAACTAAAATTCTTCAAAACATTATAACAACATATATTTTGTAATACAAATTAAACAAATTATAACGCAGTAAACATTATCCATGACATGTCTTCAAACAGTGCTCCTCTGTATTCTATTCTGTGGACATAAAGTTTGAAGTGCAATATATTGCAAACACCTAAGAATTCGTTTCATTTTGCATTATACCACATAGTATGCTTTACAGCGAGACGTTCGTTGCACTACAAACGGTCCACTGTACGTGTACTTAAATTTGGAAACACACGTGCTTAATTTAGAACTGAACCTGCCTCACGCCCACTTATTATGGTAGCAGTATGTGCTACTGTACACAGCATAATTTCATTTCCCGTTCTTACCATAACAAGTCTTACAGAGAGCTGATTACATTCCAAGGGATGTTGCCTTCATATCCCTTAACTAATTACGGCGGCTTCTTTGGTTTCGGGCTTTCGAAGTTTTTTACGACCTGAACCCGTTTTTGATAGTGTATATTATCATCCGTTGGTTCATTCTTTCTTGGTTCTGTGTTAACCTCTGGATCATGTTTTGAAGTTGCTTCGTCTGGTGGTAGAAAACAATATTTCGCCACACCTACCTCGATTTCTGTTACTACAATATTTTTGTCTTCCGAACTAACTTCTGTATCTGACCATTCTAGGTCGCTCTTCAGTTCTAGCACATTTTAATTTTCTCATCCGACCTTCCGTTGGTTCCTAAGTACCCAGGGTCAAAATTTCCTGCTTATGTTATTAATTCTTTTTCTTTCACAGCATGCTCTTCGTCTGAACTGTCATTTACATCGGCTCTAAAGACATTTACTTTTACTTCGAATTTTGTGGAGTCTTCGTGAACTTCAGTACTTCATAAACAATCGTCAGTACCTACTTCTTCTGGCCTTCTGACAACAGTTTGTTCTACCGGCGATTCGTTAGTCAGGAATGCTTTGTCAGCAACGCTAAGGATTTCATCTTCTTCTCTTCTCCTCACTGCGACTGTATTTCTTTTCTTACTATTAGGCCACGTCCTATTTTCAACGTTACTTTTTCTCCTTTCATTACTACCTAACCTTTTGGTCGCATAATCGCTTTTGAAGTCCTCCCAGATGCACTGCTTTAGCCCTTAGTGAATATCATCTATGTCTTCAAACGAACTAGTAATCCCTGACAACTAATTTTCGCATATTTTATCTTTATGCAAACTGTCGTCGGCCCTTTCTTCCTCGTCCATGAACATGTTCACGTTTTCTGCTGTCGCGGTGTCGTTATCTTCCAAAAAAAGTTCATTGCGTTCTACTGTGACACAATCATTCTTTTCTACTGCCGTAACTACAGCTTCTATAGTCTATACGAACGGTTGAAAGGGCTGATGTATTCTTCGCTGGTGGTCTCTCTGTGCCTATGCTAGTATACGCTTCAAGGCCTACCTGCCATGACTCATTCCAGAGCATATCTGTTGCTTTGCTTGCAGCGACCCTGGGTTATTAGCAGTCACTCTCTGTATTATTAGTGCCATTACGTCTACGCCAGTCTTTTGTTGCGTTTGGGCTGTGACAATCTGATCTTGTTAATTTAGCGCGAGCATGTGCGGTCGTAAGTTTTCCATGTTGTTGTTGTCATCACAACGTTGCGGTGCAAGTCCTCTTCAGCCAGCGACTGAATTAGCTCTACCTCTGCCCCTACGTCGTTGAACAATATTAACACAACACCTATTAGCGTCATCTTGATCATCGTCATTGTGATGAACTATATTGCTGTTATTATGGCGAAAATCATGATTATTTCGTCAATGATCTACATCCTCTACTCTCTCTAAAAACGCAGAGAATTTTTTATGATTGCTTCCTAAGTATCTCTTCAAATAGCCTGTCAGCTTTATCCACAGTTCCCAAACAACCTCGGCATCGGAAAGTTTACGTCTTAAGTGCATCACTTTTCTGCACCCGGATTCACAGAAGTCATTCATAGAGTTTCTGCCGCTATTCTCATATAATCTAACCATTATGAATTATCGTCACAAACAACCTTCTTTTGACTCTGACCAGTATTCCTCGATGAAATATTGTTTGAATTCGTTAAGGGCCATCTGATCAGCTTTCAAACTTAGCCCCCATTGCTTGGTATCAACTGCTAATGCACTGATAGCTACGTTAATCTTTCACTGATGCGTCAAAGATTCAGGAAAAATACTTTCGCAATTTTCCAGAAAGTCCGACAGTTGCAAGTCAGAATAACTTTTGGCAGCCGCAAACCGTTCTTCACCATCTAGAAGTTTGCGTAGACTGTCGGCCGGCCCGAGTGGCTGAGCGGTTCTAGCCGCTACAGTCTGGAACCGCGCGACCGCTACGGTCGCAGGTTCGAATCCAGCCTCGGGCATGGATGTGTGTGACGTCCTTAAGTTAGTAAGGTTTAAGTAGTTCTAAGTTCTAGGGGACTGATGACCTCAGAAGTCAAGTCCCATAGTGCTCAGAGCCATTTTCGTAGTTTGTCATGAGTAGACCTCGGATTTTAGGTAAAAACCCGTCTTTTTTCCTCACTAAATACAGGCAATAAAAGTTATACATATACGAATTACGCCAATTTATGATCGAAAACGGTAGTTTTATAGCATACGCCAATTTATGATGGAAAACGGTAGTTTTATAGCACCTAGAAATAACTCATTTCAGGTAAGTACCTGTCTGTACCTAAATTTTAAAAATCCAATTAAATAAATTTTTATGACTAATAATCTCTATGGGCTTCCCAGCTAAAAATTACGCAAATATTTTATCGAAAATTGTAATTTTATAGTACCTAAAATACCTAATTTAATGTTAGAACTTGATTGAAGCTCATTTTTAAAAATCTAAAAATACGTAATTTCGTGTTAGAACCTGAATGTATCTAATCTTTAAAAATCCAGTCAAATAAAACTTATATAACTAAAATTACTCTTCTGGTCTTCGAGGCTACTTAGAAAACAGTAACTGAATGATAACTGGTTTGTTTGAATGCGTGAACACCAGTAGTGGTCAGATGACGACAGCATTCGCCAAGCTGTTCCAGCCCACCCTGCTCCACCGAGCGTTGTCGCTCGCTGTGAACCGTCAAATGGCACGGCAGGACACAGAAGAACCTTTTGACTTGCTTCGGGCGCCTTCTGTCCTGTCGGCACAGCCTGTTTAAAACAGCTGCACTGTATTCATTCTGTAGGTCAGTGTACTGCTCGGATGTGGTGAAATATTTCACAGCGACAGTGAATTTCTGGAAAGTCAAGCATGCCGAAAGCAGCCAGCTTCAAGTCATCTCTCACTCGTCAGTGGATACAAGAATTTCCCTACGGACGGAAGACTTATTCACAGCAATGTGTGCAACAAAGACGTAAGTAAAATCTTAACCTCTTAACCGCTTTGCCCTCTGAGAGAACAGTGTTTTCGCAGAGTTAACTTGGACCAGACACGTGCGAATGCAAAAATATTGTTTGTAAATCCTTAATGAAGGTTAATTTTCGTAAGTAGACTGTTTTCTCCAACAATATAGAGGAAAATAAAGTACTCGTAGTCCACACTGATGCAACCACATACATTATTGCTGCTGTTAAATTGAAAGTGTTTTACCCATCCTTGCTCCATATCACATGTCATACTTCCACCATGTATCGTGTACCTGAGACGATACGTCTCGAATTTCCACATGTAAATAAGCTAGTTTCAACCATCAAAAAGGTTTTTATTGAAGCACCTACAAGAATCCAGTTGTTTCGAGAGAAACTTTCCAACGTACCACTTCCACCAGAACCCATACTTACCCGCTGGGGAACGTGGCTAGAGGCAGTGAACAACGAGCATTTGGAAGACATTGTTTCTTAAATTGCGGGAGAAGGCAGTGAGCATTACTTCAGCTATAGATCTTTTAAAGAACCCTACAATTTCCAACGACATTGCATCAATAAAATCTCATTATGCATTTTTGGTCCCTATTATTCAAGCTCTAGAGTGTACAGGGAAACCAATCTACACGCAACAGCGGTTGACAGAAGAGGTGACAGAAAAAATCAACTTGATCCCAGATCCTATTCGTGTGAATGTCAGTGAGAAACTGAAGACACTACTACAAATAGCCGGCCGGGGTGGCCGAGCGGTTCTAGGCGCTACAGTCTGGAGCCGCGCAACCGCTACAGTCGAAGGTTCGAATCCCGCCTCGGGCATGGATGTGTGTGATGTCCTTAGGTTAGTTAGGTTTAAGTAGTTATAACAAGGGAACCTCCCCATCGCACCCCCCTCAGATTTAGTTATAACTTGGCACAGTGGATAGGCCTTGATAAACTGAACACAAATCAATTGAGAAAACAGGAAGAAGTTGTGTGGAACTGTGAAAAAATAAGCAAAATATACAAACTGAGTAGTCCATGGGCTACATAGGCAACATCAAGGAAAACGTGAGCGCAGAAGTGCCGTGGTCCCGTGGAAGCGTGAACAGCTGCAGAAGGAAAGGTCCTTGGTTCAAGTCTTCCCACGAGTGATAATTTTACTTTCTTTGTTTTAGCATAGTTATTATCTGTCCGCTCGTTCATTGACGTCTCTGTTCACTGTAATAAGTTTAGTGTCTGTGTTTTGCGACCGCATCGCAAAACCGTGCGATTAGTAGACGAAAGGACGTGCCTCTCCAATCGGAACCGAAAACATTTTATCCCAAGGTCATAGGTCAACCGATTCCTCCACAGGAAAACACATCTGATATATTCTATACGACACTGGTGACGGCATGTGCGTCACATGACAGGAATATGTTGTCGACCCACCTAACTTGTACACTTGGCGAATGGGTAAAAAGATTCTTCTACCTTGCCCGATTTAGGTTTTCTTGTGGATGTGATAATCACTCCCAAAAAAGTGATGAAAACATAAGAGTTTGTCACATAAACTGAAAATAAAAAATTAAAGTTTTCACTCGAGGGAAGATTTGAACCAACGACCTTTCGTTCCACAGCTGCCCACGTTACCACGAGACCACGACGCTCCTGGAGTTCCTGTGTCCATGATGTTGCTTATCTACCCATGAACTACTCAGTTTGTATATTTTGCTTATTTTTTCACAGTTCCACACAACTTCTTCTTGTTTTCTCAATTGATCTGTGTTCCGTTTTTCAAGGCCTATCCACTGTGCCAACTTATAACTAAATCTGAGGGGGGTGTGATGGGGAGGTTCCCTTGTAAGTTCTAGGGGACTGATGACCTTAGAAGATAAGTCCCATAGTGCTCAGAGCCATTTGAAGTACTACAAATAAGCCCAGACTGGCCACCAGTCTGCACTCTAGCTGACATCTTATCAGGTAAATCTACAAAACATGAGTGTGCAGTCCCATTGCATCTAATACAGTCTTTTAAATATGCTCCGGTGACATCTGTTGTCGTGGAACGCTCATTTTCAGCATATAAGATGCTGTTAACAGTCAAGAGATGATGTTTCTCAAAGGAAAATCTGGAGAAAGTGTTAGATATTTACTGTGATTGTAATTATGAACATGGACAATAATGTGGATTTTTGACAATCTATTTATCTGTCTAGGGAATAAAATGTCAGATTTCGGTCACCTCGTGACGTCTTGCAGACTCGTCGCTAGTAGGGTGCCTAAGGGATGTTGTGTTCTCGGAATGCTATACAACTATTCAAACAAATAACATTAGTAGTTTTATTTCAAGAAACCAAATTGGCAGTACCTAACTTTGCTACAGCAAATGTCGCTAGCGAGAGGCGACATGAAAACAGTAGAGTTCTTGCTCTACACCGAGTCGAAGGAAACACTTGATACGTGTACGACAATCTGACAGCGTAGCACTAATCACGTTCCAGACTCGGGCCATCCCGAGCGGCCGAGGCTAGCAAGAGCATCGTTTTTGTTCATGACCTGCAGGTGGCGCTCCTGGTGCGGCGAGGTCCAATTCCGCGGTCCAATTCCGCCTACCACTGGCCGTCGTTTCCTCATTGCCTTCTCTGGTCTTGCGTTCCGCATCTTCATTCCGGCGTTCGTGGTTTCGCCAGGACATTCCTACCCTCCAAAGCGACGGACCGACGTCGTGTATGGAGTTCAACAATGGCGGGGGATGCCGGAGCATGTATGCTCTGATGGGCGGAAGCAATGGCTACAGGTGACGACCAGCTGACCAGCTTCCCACCGTACCCCACCATCTGGCCAGCGCCATGGCGGAAACGTCCCCCGGAAAACGACCTCCTGCTGCAATGAACCAGGTGAAGAAGGCGACGACAGCTGCGGTGCGGGTGGGTCCAGCTCCATGTGTAGGACTGGAGGAGGCAGAGGATTTGAAATCTCGGTCTCCAACGGGTCGTTCCGCGGTGGGAGAAGAGAGACAAACAACACCGTGCACATGACAGAGGGAAGTTTGAAAGGTCTCTGTTGGATTCCTTTCATGTTAATTTCTTAAATATGTTGTCATTTACGGCATACATTCCACTTCTAAATTTACAGTAGTGTTTCTGACTCTATCTGGGAGGAGACTGAGCAGTGGAACGTGTTACTTATACACATAATCAAGAACGATCTGTCACACTACTACACTTTAAAACACAGTTTATATATAATTCATGTCACACAGTCTCATACGGAACCTACATCTGATTTCTTTTATATACTGTATATGATAAGATACTGTCCTCCCCCTTCCCTTCTGTGTGAAATGATGAATGAGCAAATGTATTTCTAGTTGCATGCTTGATGGTAGCAGACAAGCCTGTCTGCTAGATAACAGTAGGACCAACGTCGGAACAGGTAGCTACGCTTTCTAAAAGCAAAGAGGTTTCTATTCTTAGTATGGTCCTGTCCGTCCCTTGTCATGTTGGTACAGGAAGCGGCCTCTCTGGTCACTTCCGTTTTGTATCTGGAAGCACCCTTGGTAGAGGCCTACGGCAGTCGGTCCGCCGCGAGCGTCTGAAGTGGTAAGATCTCCAGCTAAGCGCGTCTCTGCTAAGTCTGTAGGACAATGGATTTGTTAAGTTCAGCCTAACTGAAAATTTAATCGCATTTATTTCAGGTTTAGATCTAAAATATCTTATGTTATCTTAAATTACAACGCAGTGTAATTCGAGTGTGAAGTTCAGAATATCTGCCAGTAGTTGCTTTGTCACTACTTTTTGAGTAAAGTGGAACCACTGATCCGTAACTCTAAGATCATTAATCTTAAATGTGAATGTGCGTGAGATTATAACGTCTCGTCTTGACAATATTTTTCAATATAGCTACATTTCTTTATGTTCAACCCACGTGGGGTGTACTTTGTGAGACAAGTACCACGTGCTTATGCAATTGTTTGAACCATCAGGTTAATCGTAAGACGATAGTAACCAGTTCGTGGTTTTTCTTTTGTAAATAGCGTTTCGATGTAATTTATTTTAATTATCAAGATTATTGTGGAGATACACTCTTTGTGTAAACCAAGTTGACCACGTGAAGCATGTGGCGTAATCATCAAATTAGCCCTCAGCTATTCTTTTCGGCAAGACTTCACAGAGAGCTAGAATCAATTTAGTATACCAGTGTGTGGTAATTTCATGACGGACAGGATTGCGCTACGAACGTAACTTCTTTGTGTGAAAATTGAATCGGTCGGTTGTGGCTAATTTCCTCTTGCATATGTTTCAACGTTCTTCGTGTGTTATTTTATGAATGCAGAGCTGTATGCAGTCTCCCAGTCTTGGCTCCATATTTGATGTGTTCCGTAAGATTACAAACTCACATTTTCACAATCCTAAATAAGGCACCAGTTTAGTTTTGAACCAAGTTTAATATGCTGAAATTTTAACGGTACCATGATCAATGTTAAAATATATGTCCAAATACAAACTGATTTATTTCTTTTTATTTACATTCTATATATATATATATATATATATATATATATATATATATATATATATAAATCACAGGTTGTCGTAAGATTATAGTTAATGTTATTCTGGTTGGCAATTTGGTAAACTAGACTGGATACCTGGTGAAACAGTTGCTGAGTAATGCAAGGATAACTTCCCCAAATAGCTCACAGCTTTTAACCCGCTTTTATTGGCTTGAATATCAGCACCGCTTTCAGAACAAATTAATGCATCAACATTGCAAGTTGATTTTGATGGCCGCCATCTGCACCTGAATACATGCAAGCGCCTAGTTAACGGACGATCTAGCCTCGCGCCCGCCGTCTGCTGCCGCTAAAAACCCTGTAAAAGACAATATCATGCGGCACGAAACGATACTTGCGACGTTCCTGCGGCGCCGGATGCTGAGGAGGGTGGAGCAGGTGGAGCAGCGTCCGATGGCGGCGGCCGTGAAGCAGTTCCACCGGCTATGGTCCATCTCGTTGGTGTGACGGTTGCAATGCTTGATTCCTAGTGTGGTGGAGCGATGTTAGGCCATCTGCTTCTTGAATGTTCTGACAAAACGTTCCGCTTCGCCGTTTGATTGCGGGTGGAACGGTGCACTAATTAGAAGCTGTATGCCACTGCGGTCACAGAATGTTTCAAATTCGTTTGACGTGAACTGAGGGCTGTTGTCTGTCACTATTACTTCAGGTAAACCTTCTGGGCAAAAAGCGGATGACAACACCTGCACTGTGCTGTGTGACGTTGCCGAGATCACGGGCACAGCACAAGGAAACTTATTAAATGAGCCAGCCCCAATTTACCAGCGAGTGTTCCAAAAAGGTCCCGCAAAGTCTATGTGCACATGTTGCCATCTCTATTGCGACTTAGGCCAAGCAAATAACTTTTGTGACGGAGTGAACTGATTTTCCGCACATGAGTGACACTGTGTCGTCATCTGTTCTATTTGGGCGTCCATACCCTGTGAAGGACAGTGTCGACGCGCTAACTGCTTCGTACGAACAATGCCCCAGTGTCCTTGGTGAAGCCACAGCAAAACTTATTCTTGCAAACCTTTTGGGATCAGTACACGTGACTGCCCACTGTCATTTTGAACAAGAACTACACCTTTCTGTACAGGGAAGCTATACCGACGTGCAAAGTATCGGCACACTACAAAATTCTTTATGCTATTCAAGTAGTGAGGCCAACATGTGCAAATGTATTGGAGTACAATGTTCAAATCCGGATCAGCTTCCGTGGCCGGTGCAATTTTCTTATTGTTCAGTGGAAATGATTGAAGCAATTCAGAATTCTGAGCATCGATGTGATAAGAAAATGCAGGCCGGCCGCGGTGGTCTAGCGGTTCAAGGCGCGCAGTCCGGAACCGCGCGACTGCTACGGACGCAGGTTCGAATCCTGCCTCGGGCATGGATGTGTGTGATGTCATTAGGTTAGTTAGGTTTAAGTAGTTCTAAGTTCTAGGGGACTGATGACCACAGATGTTAAGTCCCATAGTGCTCAGAGCCATTTGAACCATTTGAACAAAATGCAGCAGAAGGGTCAGAGTCTGTATCAGGGCCAATCGGAAGACGTGAAAGTGAGTGGGTATTACCATGTTGAGCTGTCGGACGATACACAATCTCGTACTAGTATACAGACAACAACAATGCCTATCTTTTCAATTTTTGGGCAGTTCGTAAAGGAACCAGATGGAACAAGGACTGCAATGGCTTGTGATCCGTGACTAAGTAGAATTTACTGCCACACAAATAGTGGTGGAATTTGATGGCACCATGCATAATAGCTAAAGCCTCTTTTTCAATCTGTGAGTAGTTACAGTGTGATCAGGGCAACACTTTTGACATGAAAGCAATAGGTCTGTCTTTATCATCAATTCTGTGCGAAAGCACTGCACCGATCCCGTAAGAGGAAACGTTAACTTGCAATACTATTGATTTTTCAAGATCAAAGCGAACTAAGTATCGCTCACTGAGCATTGCATCTTTAACTTTTCAAAAGATACTTTGCACTCATCTGTCCAAACAAAGTGGACGTTCTTGCGACGCAAGCGATGCAATGGAGACGCGATTTGTGCAGCATTCGGTATGAACCGTATATAATAGTTCATTTTCCTTAAAACTGACTGTAATTCTGTGATATTACGAGGAACTGGCAAGTCGCGTATGGCTAACAAATGCGAGTGCAGAGGAGGTGCACCTTGACTGTTTATGACATGACCAAGATACTGAAACTCAGGATTTAAAAAATCACACTTGTCCAGTCTATAATTTAGTCCTGCATCAGATAACACACGAAACAAAGCACATAAATTTTTATTATGTTCTTCAAGTGTACTTCGCGTGGCGAGCGCACACCGGCGCTGCGGAATGGACCGATCATAACTAAGGGACTCAGCCCGACAAATAGCTGTCTGCTCAAATGTATGAGCCGACAAGGTACAGGAATCGCACAGATCTAAAATTAGTACTACCTCCTGAAATGATGGATCGGACTGTATCAAAATTTGTTCTCTGATTGTGACATCAGGCACATTGTACACGATCGCATCACGCAACATAATATCTGAATATAAAGCGCCGCAAGCGCATTTCAATTTACATTTCCTTGTCATACCCCGCAAATCCGAGTTTGTTCTGACCGTTTTTTGCAAGGGAAGAATTGATACCTAGCTGCTACCAAATTCATTTGTTGGTCGTAATAGTTTGTTAGTGAGTCTATCACTGCATCGTACGACAGGTCACTCGGAGTGGCTTTGGGAAAGCGTTTCTGAATGAGGCGGAACACTGCACTTACTACAGCTGATAACAGATAGGGAAGTTTCACAGTACGTAGTACGGAGTGGGCTATGATGTGCTTCTCAAACTGGGTCAACCAATCGAGCCATTCTTCTTCTTCTTCTTCTTCTTCTTCTTCACCAAACTTTCTAAAAGGTGGTATAGCAGCTGTAGTCGGCGGTGCTTGTTCTGTTGTGCCCGCAGCGTTGGCTAGTAGCTGCTGCACGGTGTTGAGCAGTGTAGAAACCTGGGTCGTTTGAAACTGAAACAACTGCATTAGATGTGCGGTATCTAACGCTTGCGACTGTGACACCTAAGCAGGGAGTGGGACACGTGGGGTAGCCATATTGGAAGACACAAATGCAAGAAATACAGGGTGAAAAGTATTTAAACCGACTAACACTGGGAGGTTGTAGGGCACATCAAAACAAATATTTTTCCTTAACGTCATTTTTTTCTATGAGAATTATTTAAACCGGTGGAGGCCGTATTACGTACTACGTAGCGCACCACAACGGACGAGCTGCACAGCGGGTTTATCAACAACAATATCCTAATCGCCGTATCCCACATCATACGATCTTTGGTGCTGTGTACCAACGTCTGCGTGAGACCGGGTCATTTAGCAGATTACCTGGACAGGGACGCCGTCGCACGGTAAGAACGCCGCAATTTGAGGAAGCTGTCTTGCAGCATGTTGAGCAGGATCCTTCAATCAGCACTCCTGCAATTAAACGTAACATGGGGACGAATCAGACGAATTTAAAAACAGTCCTTCGAGAGCAATTGTTACGTTCATTTCACCTACAACGTGTTCACAACCTGGGACCAGTTGATTATCCACCCAGGGCACAGTTTTCGCAGTGGTACCTGGAACAGTGTGAAATGCATCCTACATTTCCATCTTCTCTGTTGTTTACCGATGAAGCAACGTTCGGGAGTGATGCAGTCTTCAACATGCACAATTCGCATGTTTGGAGTGAGGATAACCCACATGCCACAGGTACACAGGTACTCATCAAGTGCGGTTCTTCGTTAATGTGTGGGGTCGGTGTCGTTGGGGACTGTTTAATTGGGCCGTATCTGCTATCTAGGTCATTAAATGGCGGGCACTATTACAATTTTCTCGCCAGAGCATTGCCAGAATTGCTCAAAGACGTCCCGCTTCCTACAAGACAACGCATGTGGTTCCAATATGACGGGGCGACGGCTCATTTCAGTCGTCGCGTGCGTCGATTCCTGGACCGACGGTTCCCAGAAACGTGGATTGGCAGAGGTGCTCCTGTACCACGGCCTGCTCGATCCCCAGATACGTCCCCTCTGGACTTTTTTGTGTGGGGAGAGATGCGCAACCTTGTTTACGCAACTCCTGTTGCCTAAGAAGAGGATCTGGTTGCCCGGATAGTAACAGCAGCAGGAACAATTCAGGATACTCCTGGGGTTTTTGCCCGTGTAAGACAGAACATGATCCGACGGTGTAACCTTTGTTTACATATCAATGGAGGCATTTCTGAAAATCCACTGTAATAGAATTTGGGTTGTGTTAATGTGTTGTCTCTTGGTCATAAAAAAATGAAAAAGTGTTTGTTGGTTTAAAGACTTTGCCTCCAGAGCAATCTTCCTCTACCGGTTTAAATACTCCTCATAGGAAAAAATGACATTAGGGGAAAATATATGTTTTGATGTCCTCTACACCCTCCCAGAGTTTGTCGGTTTAAATACTTTTCACCCTGTATACAAGGCAGGAATTCTAAATAAAGCCAAAATGAAAGAAAGTTTCTGAAACGCCGACCTGAAAACACTGATTAGCGAAAACGACAAGAAATTGGTAAAGTGGCCGGCAGACTTGTAGTTCGGTTGATGACACGTCGCCAGTTGTTAGGTCTTGCCCACTCATCGCTAATAGGGTGCCTAAGGGATGTCGCGTTCTCGGAATGCTATATCACTACTCAAAGAAATAACATTAGTAGTTGTTGTTCTGTATTGGTGCAAAGTGCCACAAGGGTTCAGCAGCGACCAAACGCTCGCTGCAGCAACGGATTTTTTATTTCCGCCAGTCCACACAATGCACAGCCGAACTGGTCAAGACAAAGGGAGACGCCGTGACCGCCAAGCAGCGCGTACGCTTCTGAAACTGTGTATCTCAATGTAGTCAACAAACACAGTCCACTTTTACAAGTCATGTATGTACTTTAATTTTTACCGCCCTTCCTTTGCAACGAGTGATATGCATTCGTTTGGACTGTGGAAGGAGCGAGGCAGCACAGAATTACCGCGCGTTTTGCGGCTGCCTACATTTTGGTCCTCCGGGTGCGGATATAACTAGTCGAAGATCTTCCAGTACAAAAGTTATGTGCCTTGATTTGCACGTAACGCGAATTACGAGTATCCGGTTATCGTGGATTTCGAGATTACCGTACGCTCCGAGTGTTTCTCAAGCATCAGCAGTGATAGACGTCCGTGCTAGAGCTCTCCAAGGTACAAACGCCGCGATAATCGTGTTGTGAAGTGCACTTCAAGCCAGCAGACGCCGTAACACAGCCAAGCAGTTCCGACTACACGACACCAGTGCATCAGTGAGCGCCGTCCGCCGCCGTCTCCGCCAGCAGCTGCAGTTCACTCAGCGCTCTACTGGTACCGTCGTCCTGCTCTGTGAGCCGCCTGGCTCTATTTCCTTAATCTATTGTCCATTGTTCTAATCTCCTGAAACATAGATCCTGTGGAGAAACGAAATGTGGTTAAGAGGAGAGCAGTTATCAAATCACGAGTGACTGGACTCTCCACATTTATTAATAGCTTTCTAGAAGAATCCAATCTCAACGACATCAGAGTAAGGCAGTCACTGCTAGATACAAGCAAGGATGAATACAACGACATACAAACTCAGCTAGAGATTAACGATGTAGAGGAATCTCATGATGCAGACAGGGAGTCGTTTGAAGACTTGTGCTTAGATATAGAATAAAGGATAGCGACACTGCTCCAGTCAAATGTTGTGTTACCACCTAAGTCTGCAAGTTCATGCAGTGCACGTGAAATAAAACTCACAGAAATTTCATTACCGAAATTCAATGGTAACATAGCAGAATTCATGCATTACTTATCAACAATGAAGCCTTATCTGATGTCCAGCGATACTATTATTTATTGTCATGTGTGTCTGGTGAACCTCGTAAGCTGGTTGAAAACTTACCAGTTACAGAAAGTAGCTTTAAGATTGCATAGGATTTGATCGTTCAAAGGTATAACAATCCCAAGTTAATTGTTGATTTGCATGTAAAGGAACTTCAGAATCTGCTCAACGTCAAAGTTGAATCTGCTAGGGACTTACGGATGTCACTTAATCAGCTAATGAGAAATCTGAACGCGATTGAGCTAATGCAGGTCGGCATTCCATTGCATGAAATACTGCTCTCGCACATTTTGTAGGATCATGTTAGTGTGA
Organism: Schistocerca americana; assembly: GCF_021461395.2. Classification (NCBI taxonomy): domain Eukaryota; kingdom Metazoa; phylum Arthropoda; class Insecta; order Orthoptera; family Acrididae; genus Schistocerca; species Schistocerca americana. Next base: position 976,791,256 of record NC_060130.1, on the reverse strand, counting down.
CTCTGAAGAAACAGTAGGAATGTAAAACAGCTGACACCACATTTCCGCGTCTGAAAGATCTGGTGGCATTTCTAGCAACCAGCTGTCAGACGTTAGAGCTCATTCATCCAGACAAAATGCTGCCCCAGTCCCAGCAGCCGGCCACGAAGCATACTAAGGCAGATGGGAACGGTTCTCGACGTACATTTCTAGCGGCAGCTCCCGACTCCGCATTCTGCAACTCAACGCATAAGCTAGGTAGGTGTCCTAAGTTCAAAGAGAGCGACACTGCTAGCAGAATGGACTTCGTGAACAGACAAAAACTATGTTTCAACTGTCTGGGCGCGAAGCATAGGCAGAAAGAATGCCGTGGCGGCAACTGTCGCATTTGTAACAAGCACCACAACACATTGAAACTTCCTGGCAGATTGAAATTGTGTGCCGGACCGCGAAAGGCAAAGGTCCCAAGTTCGATTCTCGGTCCGGCACACAGTTTTAATCTGCCTGGAAGTTTCATATCAGCGCACACTCCGCTGTAGAGTGAAAATTTCATTCTAGAGCACAATGCATTATTGCACAAGGAACAAGCCAGTAGTAGTGACAGTAGAAACCAAGAAATGGATGTACAACAACAGCAAACATACTGCACAGTGAAAGGAGACCACCAACGTGCACAAGTATTATGATCTACTGCACTTGTAAACATCGCCGACAAAAGTGGGAAGTTGTACAAATGCAGGGCACTTCTTGATAGTGCCTCATAAATGAACTTGATGTCTAGGCGCTTAGCAGATCGTATGGGACTACAGCTCAGTAGGCATCCGAAACCAGTGTCATCAGCGCCGTTCAAACGGTAGAAGCGTCGCACATCTGCAGTGTGTACATTTCCTCAAGAGTTTCTGACTATACCGCACATACTGTCTGTGCATTACTACCACGTATAACAGGGTCACTCCCAACAGCAGCCCTTGAAACATCCACCTGGCAACTTCCTAAGCACGTGAGGTTAGCAGACCCATCATTTAACAAACTTGCTGAGATTGATCTTCTGCTTGGAGCATCGATATTTTTTGATATATTGCAGCCTGGACAACTGAAAAGGAATAACCATCCAACCTTACTGGAAACATCATTTGGTTGGATTGTGTCAGGAATGGTACTCATCATTCAGTTAAGTCCAATGCTCGAAGAGTACTGTCATGTCTGCACGCAGTACCAACCTTCACATTCTTGCGAAAGGTTCTGGCAGCAAGAAGAAGTGAAGTCTGTTTCTGTGCACACAAAAGAAGAGCGACTGTGTAAGGAGCATTTTGCGAAAACCATTCAGAGGAATGTAAATGGCAGATTCGTGGTAAAACTTCCAGTGAAAGATAAGCATGCATGACTAGGAGAGTCCGTAAAGAATGCTACATATACTTACAACGCTTAGAGAGAAGCTACAGCGTCAGCCAGAATTAAGGGCACGGTATGTCGGTTTCATGAGAGAATATGAAGACTTGGGTCATATGAAACTGGTGACCGTAGATACAGAGAACTGCACGTATTACATGCCACATCACGCAGTGCTTAAAGAATCAAGCAGTACTACTAAACTTCGAGTAGTGTTTAAAGCCTCAGCAAAGACATCATCGAATACTTACCCCAATGACATCTTGATGGTTGGACTAACAGTACCAGATGACTTATATTCAATTGTCCTGCGGTTCCGAACACACAGATATGCTTTCGCTGCTGACATTACAAAAACGTACAGACAGATTGAAGTCGGAAAAGATGATCAAGACCTCCCAACGAACACAACAAGGCTTATCGTTTAACTACAGTCACCTATGTTACAGCAGAAGCGCCCTTTTTGGGAACAAGATGTCTATTACAACTAGCAGACGATGAGAGAACAATATATCCAAGACCTGCAACCACGTTAAAAAGGGATTTCTATGCAGACGATGTTTTGAGCGGAGCTGACACCATAGAGGAGACAAACAGTCTGCAGGAAGAGCTTATTAGATTACTTCACAGTGGAGGGTTTCCTCTTCGTAAATGGTGTGCAAACGATTCAAGATTGCTGGAAAACTTCCCACCTGAACATCGTGAAGCGCAAATACCATGAAGTCTGGGCAACGTGCAGCAAGAAACAGTGAAGACTTTGGGTCTGTTGTGGTATCCTCATAGCGATACCTTCCAATTCCTAGCCATTGATGCAGAAAACAGGAAAGCAAGGTGGACTAAGCGACGTATACTTTCTCGCGTTGCCTCTATAATCGATCCATTGGGACTTCTGGGACCAGTGGTAGTAACTTGCAAGGTGTTTCGGCAATATCTCTGTCAAAGACAAATAGAATGGGTCACGCCGTTACCAGATGACCTGAAGACACAGTGGGAACTGGTGAATAATCATCTACCATCAGTGACGGCCGGTGTGGCCGAGCGGTTCTAGGCGCTACAGTCTAGAACCGCGCGACCACTACGGTCGTGGGTTCGAATCCTGCCTCGGGCAGGGATGTGTGTGATGTCCTTAGGTTAGCTAGGTTTAAGTAGTTCTAAGTTCTAGGGGACTGACGACCTCATATGTTAAGTCCCATAGTGCTCAGAGCCATTTGAACCATCTACCATCACTGAATAGCATTCGTATCTAACGAAGGGTGATGAGCAACGGAGTTAAGTGGTTGGAGCTACATGGATTCTCAGATGCCTCCGAGCTAGCATATGGAGCCGGCGTTTACCTTAGAAGTGTCTGTGAAGAAAATAAATTCTCCATCAAGCTTCTAACTTCGAAATTCACAGTAGCACCAATCAAGCAAGTATCACTGCTACGACCTGAATTGTGTGCAGCCCTACTACTGGCTAGATTAATGGAGGCCAGCCGGCCGGAGTGGCCGAACGGTTCTAGGCGCTTCAGTTTGAAACCGCGTGACCGCTACGGTCGCAGGTTCGAATCCTGCCTCGGGCATGGATGTGTGTGATGTCCTTAAGTTAGTTAGGTTTAAGTAGTTATAAGTTCTAGGGGACTGATGACCTCAGATGTTAAGTCCTATAGTGCTCAGAGCCATTTGAACCATTTTTTGAGAAGGTCAAATCTCGACTACACTTAAATATCGCCAAACCTTACTTTTGGATAGATTCTACTGTTGTCTTAGCATGGTTGGCGGAGGAACCAACATCATGGAAAACGTTTCTTGGGAATCGAGTCTCTGATATGCAGCAACTCTCTGCAGTAGAAGACTGGAACCACGTATCCTCTAAGAGTAGTCCTGCTGACATCATTGCGAGAAGAATTGCACCACAACAGCTAGGCAACAGTAAGCTATGGTGGACAGATCTTGCTGGATCCATCAGCCACCATCAGCATAGCCTGTTAACACCATGAAGTATGCAGACGAATCAGCTGACGCACCAGAGAAACATGTTGAACATGTTCGCTTACTCGCAACGACTTGCATTGTGAATGAGATAGCCAAACTTTATTCTTCATGGCCAAAATTGCAAAGAGTTATGGAGTATGTGCTGAGATACATAAACAATCTTAGGCGGCAACCCACTGAGAGGCTTAGTGGAAACCAAACAGCATGAGAACTTCACACAGCATCGAAGGCATTCATTCGCATGGGGCATCAGCAACACTATTACAAGGAAACTGAAGAACTACAACATGGCCTACCAATCCCCAAGAAAAGAAAACTGCACTCACTTCACCCCTTTCTGGACGAGGAACGGTAGTTAAGTGTGGGCGGCAGATTGGAACAATCAAAAGTTTCTTATAGTCAGAAGCACCCTATGATTCTTCCTTGTCAGCATCATGTCAGTAAATTAATAGTCATGAGAGAGCATCTTCGTTTGTTACATGCAGGATCTCAGCTGCTGTTAGCAAGCCTCAGACAAAGGTACTGGTTACCCAACGGAAGATCTGTAATCAGGCAAATAATCCACAAGTGCCTTCCTTGCTACCGCTTGAAGGTAACCACTGCAACACAGCTCATGGGACAACTTCTGTCAGTGCGTGTAGAGCAAAGCAGACCTTTCCTTAATTGTGGGGTTGACTATGGAGGACCACTACACGTAAGGAATGGGGGAAAGAGGAGCAAAACTAGGACAAATGTCTACATTGCCTTGTTCATTTGCAAAGCAAATCGAGCTTGTCACTGATTTGTCCTCCCAAGCTTTCGCTGCTGTTCTTCGAAGATTCATTTCACGACGAGGCGTTTGCGCAAACGTGTACAGTGACAATGGGAAGATGTTTGTGGGTGCAAGTAATCTGCTGAGTGAACTGCATAAACTGTTCAGGTGTCAGTTTCACACAACCCAAATCCAGAACTATGCATTGCAGAACGGTATCCACTGGCAGTTTATCGCACTTCATGCCCCGAAGATTGGTGATCTGTGGGAATCTGGCATAAAATCCATCAAGACACATTTGAAGAGATTCGTGGGAAACCAAGTCCTTAGGTTCGAAAAATTATACACACTTCTAACACAAATTGGAGCATGTTTGAATTTCCGACCCATTACACAACTTCCTGACAACACAGATGAATTCTCTTACCTTACTCCAGACCATTTTCTTATTGGTGAACCTTTGACAACTATCTTAGAGCCAGGCTTGCTTTCAGAGCCATTACCCAGGTTGCCAAAATGGTAGCTCATCCAGCAGTGCAAGCAGCACCTCTGGAAACTGTGGTCAAGGGGTTACCTATCACAACTACAACAGAGAACTTAATGGTCATAAACAAAGGACAATCTACAGCCAGGTACATTGGTTCTATTGATGGAAGACAATTTTCCACCCCTCGCGTGGCGGTCTGGGGTCATTGTTGGTACACACCCTGGTCCTGATGGTATGGTACGAGTTGTTTCTGTGCGCACAGCATCGGGAACTTATAAATGTCCGCTGTCGAAGATCTGTGTTGTTCCACAGGAAACATAGACTCTAGTGCACATCACTATCAAATTACTAACTGAAATGTTTCTTTTGTTTACAGTGGACAATTTCTCCAATCATTTTATTTCTTTATTTGTTTGTGTAATTCGTGCTGCATGTGATTATTTGTATTTAGTGTAATTTATAAAAATTAAGTGGGCGGTATGTTCTGTATTGGTGCAAAGTGCCACAAGGATTCAGCAGCGACCGGACGCTCGCCGCAGGTAAGGATTTTTTCTGTGCGCCTGTCCACGCAATGCACGGACGAACTGGCCGAGACAAGGGGAGACGGCCGTGACCGTCAAGCAGCGCGCACGCTTATGAAACTGTGATTCTCAATGTAGTCAAAAGTACAGTCCACTTTTACCAATCACGTATGTACTTTAATTTTTATCGCCCTTCCTTTGCAACGAGTGATATGCATTCGTTTGGACTGTGGAAGGAGCGAGGCAGCACAGAATTACCGCGCGTTTTGTGGCTGCCTACAGTTGTATTTCTAGAAAGCAAATTGACAATACTTAACTCTACTACAGCGAATGTCGCTAGCGAGAGGTGACATGAAAACAGTACAGTTCTTGCTATACATCGCATCCAAGGAAACACTCGATACAGATCACGACAATCTGACAGAATGCACTAACCACGTTGCGGACTCGGGCCGATCGGAGCGGTGGAGGCTAGAAGAACCGTCGCTTGTATTTACGTCTTGCAGGCGGCGCGCCTGGCGCGACGTGGTCCTATTCTGCGCAACACTGGCCGCCCTTTTCTCGCCGTTTTCTCTGGTCTTGCGTTCCACATATTCGTTCTGGCGTTTGTGGTTACGCCAGAACACACCTATTTTCTCAGTTTTATAATCTACTTTTGTAAGTGATAGGACCTATTTCAGGTACCTTATTTAAGATTTTAAGAACCTAAAAGTTCCAGGTCTAGTTCGAGGTATCCTATCTGGACTTGTCTCTAACTTTCTTTCCAAGGTCTGAGATCTTGCCTAGATTTTGTGAAGTGTTTTTGTTACACTTCTTTTCGCAAATACCTCTTTGCTTATTTCTTTCTCACAATCAACTACTGTCTTTCTCAACTGTGAGTTTTCATTTCTACATTTGTTAACTATTTTGGTTTTGAGATCGAAAACTATTTCGTCCACTTTGGTTAGTACTAAACGTTGTACCGTTTCTTGGATCTTTATGATTTCTAAATCGAACTTTTCTTTGATGTCATTGATCTACCCCTGCATACTGGCCACAATGATATTTACTTCAAGTTTCATGTCTTTGATGCAATATTCAAAAAGCCTAATTTCTTGTCTACTTTTTCTATCAGTTTACTGATCTTTACACTATATTTTCATGAGAATATTGTCTAACTTGTGTTCTCAGCTGGTTATCAAGACCAATAACTTGTGCTTTAATTTGTGTAGGTAAAATTTTAACATAGCATTCACGCTCAAAGGTTTTTCACTGTCTTCCTCTACCATATCTTCATATTTCGATTCTACCTCGTGTTTCTTGTTCGTCCTTTCTCTACTTGTGGCGACCTGAACACATCACTCGATTTATTCGCATAAACATTGTCTTCCACGTAATCTTTCTCATTTGATCCGTCCTTTAGTTCCTCTTTCCTTTGTGACGGACTCATCATTTAAATCTGATCATTTACGTATGCGTGGTATTCTCAGAAAGCCAATTGTCGTTCTGCGGCGCTGCGTGCGTATTCATTTCGGTAACAGCTGTCAAGCTGATTGATGTTTCTCGGTAGTCCTTGTATTATCTCATCCTGTTCGCTGTATCTACTACCGTTTTTGCATGTATGTAATACTAAATATAAATTATAGTTTACTTTCTAAACCCTCGTAATATTTGATATTATTTGTTTTATTGAATTCAGTGCAAGTTGATACCGCTGGATATTCAAAAATGGTTCAAATGGCTCTGAGCACTATGGGACTTAACATCTTATGTCATCAGTCCCCTAGAACTTAGAACTACATAAACCTAACTAACCTAAGGACATCACACACATCCACGCCCGAGGCAGGATTCGAACCTACGACCGGAGCAGTCCCGCGGTTCCGGACTGCAGCGCCAGAACCGCACGGCCACCGCGGCCGGCGCTGGATATTCAGTGCTCCCAATAATTTTGTTCCGCGTTTAGTACATATGCTTTGGTCTGTTTTGTAATGTCCAACAAGCAAAAGAATTTCCTGTCACACGGCGCTACGAATAACACCACCGGATGCTATTAACATAATAACTTGCCAACAATATTAATTGTGTGAAAGAATACTTCTTTGGCCGTGATCGTGATTAATGGGAAAATATCGGAATAATTTGGCTTTCCCAGGAGTTTCTACTGAAAGGAAGCGATAGCGAGGTAAATTGGAATCGAACCCAGGTTCTATTAGTAATCAAGTAAATGGTACTTACTTAAAAGGAAACAGTCGCCAGGGTAATTAGGCGAAGCTGTATCCAGTACTAGCGTAGTCCACAATATAATTTAACTATTGGCGGTAACTTCACTTCATACTGGACTTCTGTTTTGCTGATAAGTAACACAATTTAGCAAGTAATGTACCAGTGGTTTGATTTGAACTACACAGGAGGAGTATTGATGCGTTTAAGCAACAACTGGCTCCCAATAACACTATCTGTACATTACTGTAGAAAGATATTGATAAATATAGCTAAGCGATTACTAACGGTGGAGCACTACTGACTTGGACAAGAGGTTCTTCTGTCAGTTTAATTATAGGAAAATACTACTATCGAAACAGTTATGAAGTAATTGTATTTTTCGTACTGATTCTTATTTGTGGTCTCAAGGAACGTCCACTAATGTTATTTATCTCAAGTAGAACATATGATGCCAGTTGCCTTACCACAGTAGTAACGCCGGTTCCCATCGATCAGCGAAGTTAAGCGCAGTTGGGCAGGCCTAGCACTGGATGAGTGACCATTCGGACAGCCGAGCACTGTTGGCACGTGGGGTGCACTCAGCCATTGTGAGGCAAACAGAGGAGCTACTTGATTAAGACGTAGCATCTCCGGTCTCGTAAACTAACTTACGGATGGGAGAGCGGTGTGCTGACCACATATCCGCATCCAATGATGCCTGTGGCTGGAGGATGACACGGCGGACGGTCGGTACCGTTGGGCCTTCATGGCCTGTTCGGAGGGGAGTTTAGTTTAGTTTTTTAGCTTTTTTTAGAATGTGTGTTAACTGGATCCAGTATAGATTGATAAATTTTAGCCAGTTGCTAAACTGAATCCAGTACAGATTGAAAAATTTTAGCCACTTGCTTATTCTTGATTTCTGTTAATGTAACATGACATTTAAATCTGGCTTGACTGTTAGCATGGGGACACAGAAACTAATCTATTAGTAGACTCAAATCATGCCTGAGCACTTTAGTCAGAACGCAATATGGGGAACACTGTTAACTACATAGCACACGAAATTGTAAACACTATTATTTGAATAAGAAAGATCTTTGAACTCAATACTTTACAACTATGAGAGAGGACAAGTTACTCTCTCACCTATTTTTCATATATGGAAAATTATTAAAGATTTTGTTACAACTTGACGCACCTTGAGCGAGACTCAAGAAAGTTAATGGCCTGAGCTGTTGATGGAGTCCGATAGGGCGCTAAAAGCCTGAGCTATTTTTATGGTTCTTAACTCGTATAAACGGCATGGTGGGAGTTGAAATCAATTGGTGGCGAGCCAATTCAAAATGGCTCTGAGCACTATTCGACTTAACTTCTGAGGTCATCAATCGCCTAGAACTTAGAACTAATTAAACCTAACCAACCTAAGGACATCACACACATCCAAGCCCGAGGCAGGATTCGAACCTGCGACCGTAGCGGTCGCTCGGCTCCAGAATGCAGCGCCTAGAACCGCACGGCCACTCCAGCCGGCGCGAGCCAATTCCTCAGTAAATCTTGCCGGCCAGGCCCACAGCTATACAGGGCAGACAGAGCAGCCCCTTGTCGATACAGATCTACAGCAGAAAAATGCTGCGATACCTGCACTGGCGCCAACCGAAGGCTGGGATGGGGGCGACAACTGAAGAGATGTGTCTAATCAGTGGAGTTATTAACCGGGAATTGTTTGCAGAGCCACGTGAAATAAAAATTCACACGTTTTTGTGTTTACCGATACTGCAAGTAGGCCTGTGACTCAAGTCCATCGGCCACCTTGGTTGTGTGAGAAACGTTTAGAGATAGAATCTTTATAACACTTCATAGCTGGGACTAACAAGCTCCAAGGCACAGGCTATTTAGATAAAGATCTATAAGACTGTATCTGTTCGCTTGTTGCCATAGGAAGCGGCGCAACTTTGGAGACAAACATCTTGCCCCTCCACGAAAACTTGAAAAAGCCAGTAATAGCCGGTTTCCTTTTTTTTTCTTTTTTTTTCCAGAGACGCAGGTTTCTTAACTCTTGCCATGGTTCGACAGGAGTTTGTGCTGTCGTGTTGGAGGGGAGATTTAGGACCTCTAGAGCCCTATGATTGGCTCAAGAGAGCGTGAAGGCGGTGTCGTTCGTGTACTTCGTGGGAAAACGGATTTTTTTTTCTGAGGAGGTGTGAAGCACTTGGGTGCTGGACTTTGGTCTGGTAGGAGAGGAGGTCGAGGCTCAGGCATGTGTGATTGGTGCTTCGGATCTATCCTGAGACTGACTTCACTTGCGAGTAGTTTAGACTGGGGAGCCTGTGGTGAAGTTCTCACTGTTCTGACAGTGTGACTTAAAACGTCTCGGACTACTCGTAAGCCGAGGGCACACTTATTCGTTTTTGGTTTACCAGTCTTGACGTTTGGTATCCTTGTGCGCTCTGTAGTATAAGTGAGCCAAACTGGTCGTTGGTATGACCGGCGAACGGGTGTGTCACACACTGAAATGTACCGTGATTTCAGGGCTCTGGTAGAGAGCAAGTTGGGCTCCGTCTGCCTGATCTCTAGACCGTGAGATTTTTGTATCTCTTTCGTACCCGCGATCTATTCACAGGTGCCGCCTTCACGTCTCGCCTCCGCCGCAAACAGCTCACCAGCGGCAAGTTACATCGTTGCACGAAGCAAACAGCTTAACGTACCGATGCTCCGGTCTTGTCAGGGAGCACGGATCTCAATCGCCACTTGCTCTCAGCTGCACCTATATAGAGAAAATTCTGTAGATTTGAACAATCAGTATCTGTTCAGCGTCAGATAAATTGAGATTGCGATATCCACATATTTAGGGCCAGAGTGCTTGACTCACTTCTGCCATACAGGATTCTGGTCTATTGTTGTCTTAAACCACCTGATAGTGGTTTAAAGTTATAATCATAACTTCTTTAGCTGAATTTATGTTTGTCTTTCTTTTGAGAAAATAAATGTTGTCAGTAAACTAAATTTTGCATACATTCTCAATCATTTAGATAACAGCCCACAGGGTTAACTTTCAACTTCTCACGGTAATTGTACTTTGACGAAACTTTAACTACCCATTTATGAAAACTACGTAGAGTATTTCAAAACTTACGTTCAGCAAATATTCATGTACTTTTCAGCTCCACGAAGTTTAATAACTTTTGTTCAAAAAGACAACTGTTTTTCAGTACAGTAAAATAGGATGCTCGGATTAACCGTAGCACTAGAAAGAGGAAGAGGTGTTAGTATTGTGCTACGCATTTCTTGGGGGCAAATATTTCTAGAAAGGAAAAAAGAAGGAAAAAACTTAAAGTGAAGGTCTTATGTTGAATGTTGGATGTTTTATAATCATTATTATTATTATTTATTTGTATAGCATTTTTTTATCAGACCCCTACTCTGTTTTACCTAAGTAATCCTACAATGTATAAAATGTATTGCATAACAGGTACTTTTTAGAGGTTTTTTTTAAATAAGTGAATTTTTGTAATTTCCTTAATCTCTTTTGGTAATTTATTGTACAGATTTGTTCCTTCATGGAAAATATTGTTTTGAGTTTTATGTTTATTTTTTCTTGGTAAATGTAAGTTGAGTCTGTCTCTTGTTGCATGGTCATGTACAGAGCTGTTTGTGCAGTAATTACCAATGTTTTTTTTTGTGTGTGCAACTGACTGTTAAATGTATTCACATGGAGCAGTTAAAATCCCCAGTGTTTTGAACAGATCTTTACAATGAGCTCGACTAGTGTTCTTGGTTGTTATTCTTATGGCTCTTTTCTGGAGTTAGAAAATTGTGTTCATATTTTGTGCGTTGGTTCCCCCAAAAAAGAATGCCGTAACTAAATATTGAGTGTATATATGCATAATATGTAACTAAAAGACACTGATGATAGGATTCTAAGGGCATAATATGCTGATGCAGTTCTTTTTGTAAGTACCTTTGTGTGTTCACACCACTTGAACTGAGAATCAATATTTATTCATAGAAGTTTTACATTTGTTACACTGTCTATAGAGGTGCCAACTGCATTTAATTTAACATTGACATTATTCCTCTTGAAACTGAAATTCATGGCATTAGTTTTCTTTGTGTTCAGTGTCACTCTATTACCTATTAACCAATGATAAACTTCCTTGAGAGTTTCACTTGCTTTCTCGACAAGGAGTTCTGTCGTTTCCTCAGTGACTATAATGTTGCTGTCATCAGCGAAGAGAATTTTTCACCATGAGTAACAGTACTGGGAAAATCTTTGATGTATATCAGGAACAGTATTGATACTAATATGCTACCTTGCGAAACCCCTATATTAATGTATTTTGGTTTTGATAAGTGTTTTACTAAATGTTTACATCTATCTGAAGTCTGTGATATCTCTACTCTTTGTACTCTATCTGTTAGGTATGATCGAAACCAGTCATTAGTGACTCCTCTTATTCCCAATGCACCTAATTTATTTAATAGTATCTGGTGGTCGACTGTATCAAAGGCTTTAGAAAGTTCCAAAAATATTTTTGTGACACACACATCTTTATCAAGAGCATCAAGTACAACTTTTGTGAATTCTACTGTGGCTGATTCCGTAATTTTGCCACTTCGGAAACTAAACTGTGATTCGCTTAAAAGATTGTATTTATTCAGGTAATTCATTAATCTGTCTTTCTTAATTTCTTCTCTCATTTTTGAGAATGCTGACAGCAGGGAAGTGGGCCGATAAATTTCTGTGTGTTTTGCATGACCTTTCTTAAACAAAGGTAAAACTCTTGCCTGTTTTAACTGCTCTGGAAATGTCCCTCATGTGAAGGATTAATTTATTATATTTGTTAAGGGGCCCTGTATAATCCTTATGCATTGTTTCAGTAGAGACATTGGTAATCCATCTAAGTCTACTGACTTTTTATTTTTTAGTTTTTGAACAGTTTTACTGACTTCATTCTCTGTGGTGGGAAGTAACATCATTGTATTTAGTGTAATATTATTTACAGGGTTATATTTGTTTTGGGGAATTTTTGCTGTAACTTCTCTGCAATACTTGAAAAATGCTCGTTTACATAGTTTGTTAAGTGTTGCGAATCATTTATTAGCTTACCCCCTGCCTTAGCAGTATATTGTTCAGCATTTGTTTGTGAGCCCAAGTTTCCTTTTTTACAACGTCCCAGACTGCTTTGCTTTTTTTCTCTGCATTACATATTATTTTATAATTAAATGACTTTCTTGCAGCAATCAGCACCTTCCTATAGATCTTTTTGTATCACTGATAGAAATTTAATAATTCTGGATCATTGTGAATCTTTTTTATGGAGCTAAGGTATTTAAGTGTTTGGGAGGACTTCTTAATACCTGCTGTTATCCATCTGTTTTTGTGAGATGTTGATACAGTCATGCGTACTTTTCGAAATGCCTTTTCAAAGTTCAATTTAGACAATGTGAAGAATTTAGAGAATTTCAAGTTCACATTGGTTTCCTTATGCACTTCATCCCAGCTTTGTTTTTCTAGTTCTTTTGAAAAATCTTTCATTTTGACTTCTGATGGATGTCGTTTGTAGGCTTGTACTTTAGGTAATGATTCGATGCCTGATTTTACTATTGTTACTTGACAGAGATGGTCTGACAGTGCGAGATCTTGTACAGCTACAGCACATTTTATCCTGTCCATATTTGTGGCCACATGGACAAGTACTGATGCAGTCGTTGTAGTAACCCTTGTGCACTATTGACCAATAGGGACATGCCAAAACTTTGAACAACGTTTATGACGGGGCTGCTGGATTCATTTATGATATTAGTGTTGGCGTTAAGGTCCCCACACAGAATTATGTAGACCTTTGTACTTGAGACTTTATCTAGAACTTCTGTTAATGTATTGAAAATAGGGTCCACACTACCACTGGGAGATCTATACACACTCAAAATGATTACATTCTTGGTAATATCACGCCCTGTTAATTCAATAGCAGATATGTCAAAGTGGTAGTCTTCATTTTGCATTGTTGCTGTTCCGGATTCCGTTGATTTCTTGAGTATACTGACGGCATCTCCCGCTGGAGGTTCAAGTCCTCCCTCGGCCATCGGTGTGTGTGTTGTTCTTAGTATAAGTTAGTTTAAGTAGGTGTAAGTCTAGGAACCAATGACCACAGGAGTTTGGTTCCTTAGGAATTCACACACACATTTGAGTATACCGACCTTCATTTTGTATTCCGATTCCCGGCCGTGTAGGCGACTTCTTTTACGTTGCCTAATTGTAGGCACTGTGATGTATGTGTGTTGAACTACCTGAAATCTCTATTAAACCATATCGCGTCGTAACGATAATCTACTCGAAAACCGGAAACAGGATCTTGCGTAGAATGCGATACTTAGCACTGGAGGTACGTCTCTTACGAACACCAGCGTACTGACAGAATAAAACTGCACTCCTGCTATCTAGAGGTTATTCAGAGATTCCCTTTACAGACAACAGACCCTATAGAGGGGAGTGAGTACATTGTATTTTGAATAGGAACCCTTGTACAGAAACTTACCGTTTCCGTTCTACGATGATTTCAGTTATCATGCTTAACTCATCCGCTTCTGCTTGAGGAATTCAATTAGGCGTGACGAAGTGCGTTTACTAGCTAACAATTTGAAAGGAAACATAACAAAACATCCATTTATCACAAAAATATATTTGTTTGTGTTGACTCATAAAGATAAAGTGTTTATGTTACAACAAAACAAAAAAGAAACTCAGCATACTGTAGGTACAGAACAATACTGATGCATAACAACAACGCCTCGATGTGGCGACCACCAACGTTGTTAAAGACATTGTGGCTTGGAAACATGTCCTGGAACACACTCTCCATCCTAACTGGTGTCTCTTCAGTTTCTAGTGCAGCGGCCATAACCCATACGAGCAGATCTTCTACTGCCTCTACAGGAGTTTCGTAAGGTAAACTTTGCATACGAGCCCAGAAGAAGTATTACAAAAATGGTTCAAATGGCTCTGAGCACTATGGGACTTAACATTTGTGGTCATCAGTCCCCTACAACTTAAAACTACTTAAACCTAGCTAACCTAAGGACATCACACACATCCATGCACGACGCAGGATTCGAACCTGCGACCGTAGCGGTCGTGCGGTTCCAGAATGTAGCGCCTAGAACCGCTCGGCCACCGCGGCCGGCTGTCGTTGAACGGAAACGGTATGTTTCCGGACATAGGTCCCTATTCAAAATATTTTGTACTCCCTTCCCTCTGCAATCCTAGCAGATTGTAACGGGAATTTCTGAACATCCTGTATACAAACACAAAATATTCCAGAATATAGAAGCAGTAAGAACATAAAAAATATCAAGGATTTTTCACAAATGATAAATAATAAGTATCAGATAATTACCAGTGGTCGAGTTTGAAACGGTGACCCGCAGGACGCCGGAGATCTATGATATCCGCTACACCACACTGCACCTAGCGCAAATAGCGGCCATATAAAGGTGGTCAGAAAGTCTGAGAAGCTGGTAAGGGTGTTGCAGGAAACGTTGTGCTGAGAAATAATTCTCAAGGAAAAATTCGATATTGAAGTTAGTGAATCGGGCCGTTGCGTGCGCAATTTCAAGTATTCTGCCAGAGACGGTGTCACCAAACGTGTGCTTTGTTTGGATTTCTAAACCCGACCATGAGAGCGATACAAAAATTGTACATGAGACCGTAGTAAGGATCTAACCAGAGCCAAAGGCTGAGCAGTCTCGTGCTCTCTCATCTACGTTATGAGAACAACTGGCTCTAATTGTATCCGGCGGGCTGCTTGAATCGGAGAGCGCGACGGCGTGATTGACTAACTTCAATCCCAATTAACTCTGAAACAACGCAAGGTATTAATTTTTTTCTTAACAGTTATTTCTCAGCACAACTTACCCTGCAACTCCTTTACAAGCTTTTCAGACCGCTTCTGACCACCCTGTAGATAGCTCGGACAGAGAATGGTAATGAGCTGCTTCTTTTCCTATGGATCCATTCCGGCATTTACACAAACTGGTTTGTCTAAACCACGGATTGCCTGCGTGTGGATGACCTGCGTGTGGATGAACCACTGTCTTCCCGAATGCGACATCAATATCTAAACACTGCCTAAACCACGCCGCTCTTTATTTTGTTTTCTACAGCGCTACAGCCATTAATTATCTATGGTTCTATGCAGACCTGGTACTCAGTCTATTTTTCAATATCCCAATAGGTTGATAGAAACGCTAAGCCCGGTAGTTGTCTCATCCTTGCGGTTACTCGAATAGATAACATTCCCTGTGAAATCAGTAGGTGTTTTTCTTTTGTTCATATTTACCATATTAGAAAGTTAAGCAAATCAGTGACGTCAACATAAATATCGATATTTTGACATATCAGAATTTTCTGAGCACTGCCTGTCAACTAAATACAAAATTTTATTTTAAAATGGGTCCACAGTTGATACCAATTTTTCGAATGATTCCTTTCTGCCTGCAACCCTCAGTCTGTCTGTCCATTTTTCTTACTTAGTAGTTACATATTATCTGCCCAACTGTACATATTGCATTTAGATACAAAAAAAAAAAAAAAAAAAAAATTGCTTCAGACGTAACTGTGCGACAATACGACAAATAAATCGGGCTGCATAGTGTTATTAAAAATTATAGAATTATGTTTCTGGAGGTAAAGATAATGTCTCGCTCAACGACCAACAGCGATTCTTACTTCAAGGAGGCCACCGAATTCTTATAACACGTTAACGAGTTTAAACCTGACATCGCCTACAGCGTTATTTGTGCACAGAATTGGGTGCGTAATAATGAGAAGTTAGAGAACATTAGCTTAACCTAAGCTGTTCAGCTCCAAATGATATCAGCGACTCTTGTAGCATTTGTCCATTCCAAACATCAACGCAATTTCCTAAAGAATATTAACTGCTGTGGGTTTTTCCATGACGTAAAAACGAAGAAATTCGGCCGACTGTTATACAAGAAATACCGTAACAGTTTCTACAATTAGCTTCAGCAGATTATTATTATTATTACGCGTTTTGGGTGTCAAATTGCTGCGTGCTTAGTATCTCGCCGTCATTTCTTGTCGAAGTTAAACTAGGAAGTAGTAGAAAGCTCGAGAGGTCGTTTGAACTTAAGCCCTCAAGAAAACCTAGAAAATTTTATCGTGAAAATCGATGTGTTTGCGAAGTAAATAGTGTCCGGCAGAACGAACTCCTTTTTTTCTCGTGGGTTTCTTTATTGGAACTTTATACGGTGCCTAGCTCGCGGCCCCTGGAGCAGAGTCTAAGACGCTAGTTCCCCCATCTCGACGCTGCAGAAGAAATTTAAGACCGCTCCGAGGAAGTTGGTAAACAAGCGATGAGCCGAGAACGTTTGATGAAAGCGCGCTCATGAAGTGCGGCCGCGGCCGCTGCCGCTGGCGCGCGCACACCTTATTTCGGCGTCTGTGTGGTCGCGCGTCCATCCCCCATCCGGCGATTAGTGGTTCCCCGGCTCGGCTGGTCGATAAAACGACCGCCCCGCTCCGCCGCAGCGCCGCAATCTGGCCGCACCCTCCTTTCGCCCGCAATCTTTTATCGATGAACGGCGGGGGTTTCACTCAAATTCACGACCGAGCTCACAACACTCGTAATGGAATTCTCAGCGGCTGTTTAACATCGTTAGTGAATTCTGTAGCATTTTCTTATAAAACATACCTAAGGATTTCCACCTTCTATTGTAGCTAAAAAAAATCAGAGACGTTTTAAAATTGTAGAAAAACTCGAGATCGTTATTTTTATTTTGGGAGGATGGATGTACATGGTAATGTAATAAATGAGGCCTTAGTAATTAAAGAAAAAATCTCAACAAGCAAGAAATTTTTGCAGTGATATGTATTCTTCAAGTTATCCTCATGATATTTGGTGGAGCAGCCATTCAGTAAGCACGGATTAGAGGACCATCCTCCATGTAATCAGAATATCCTTAAGTGCTCTTCAGAAAAGTAAGAAACAATCAGCAACATATTTTCTCAATAAGCTTTCAAACTATCTTAAAGCTGGAAGTAGAGCTTCTCCCATGGTATAAAATGTTCAGAAAACTTACGGGAATACAGCTGCTCGCATCCTCGGCGAACGCCGATATTTATGTTTCGTCAAGTAAATACGCCGTAATTTTCAAGGCACAAATGAAACTAGTGATAGCTGTCAATGGCAGTTTCGGTCCCCGGTGGACGGGGCTGCGCGAACAAGGTATAACACTGGACTGACAACGGACTAAAGGAGTAAACAACATTCACTCCCTCGTTGGTTGTTAATATGTTCCTCTGAATAGCCTCTGGCATTGTTAGTCTTTGCTTATGCACTGGTCCTAGTTATTCTCGGCATACTGTATCTTTCTGCACTCACCATCATTTGATTTCCGTGTTAGTACCGCCATGCCCACCGAGGATGCAAATCACCACGCAGTGTTTTCTCTTGTCATATGTGCCTTAACAAAGGAGGGGTGCTCACCTGTCGAAATATCGGCAATTGTTGAGAACGTAACCCATCTGCACTATCGTAAGTTGTATCAACTTAAAGCTATTAGTGACACATTGCAGATTGTATTGCCCAAGTTGGTAACTGTTTTCCTTCGTCCTGTAGAGATAACTTACGTCTAATTTATGGTGTTAAATTGTGTGTAACTCCTTAAAATGAATAGAAAAAGAGGGAAAATGCTGTATGCTTGTTTACCTGGTCAAGGCATTCAGAGTTACTTTTTCTACGAGTTTCCTAACCTATATCAGTATGGTGTCTACTGACCGGCAACGAGCGACCACCTCTCAGTCGTTGTGATCATTAAGATTGGTGCCAAACAGTTAAATTTTTCTCACATCGGATATGTTCTCAGTCATGTTGCAATTTTTTTTTCTCATGTAAGCTGTTTTAGTTTAAAATTAGCTTATACTTTTTGTTCTTCCCTTAAAATAGTTGTAGCTTATGACGATATGTCCTAAAATCATGTACCAGCAACACAGAAGTTTCATAGAACAGATATAGATGAAGTAAAAGTTACAAATTGTTTCGTATATTAACGAGTTTTGGCTACAAAAAGACATTTAAGGATATTGTGGAATGTATGAGAGAAGTAGAATTGTAACACCATAGCTTAGACATTACATACCGTTTGTTGATTCATTTACCTTTCTATTTTGTTCAAAATCCCATCGTTAAACTTCTGTAATTAGTGTATGTTTAATTCGAAACTGTAATGAAGTGTAATCTCTGTAATATGCACAATATGAGCAAATGATGTTTTGTCTTTCTCATATGATCTCTTTGGTTATCTTTGAGGTTGAATAATTTTGTTTAAATAATTTTTTTTTAGAAATGTCAGTATGTGGAAGTGTTCTGTTTTATTTAATGTGTTTGGTTGTTGTTATGTAAACTGCTGATCCTCACTTAGGGTTCTTAGTTATTTTGTTTGTAAAAGGTGTTGTGGTTCCCCTCGGGAACGGAAGCATGCCCTGCGCGCAAATTG